>NC_133621.1:41906944-42206944 GCF_048593235.1 Sminthopsis crassicaudata | reverse complement strand
ATACATATGCCCATGTAGATATATATGAATATATGTACGTATGTATAGATGTGTATAGATGTATATATATGTGTGTTTATATATATATATATATACATATATATACATACATGTTTATACATATATACACATTTATATATCTCAGTTGGTAATAGAAATCTATTTTACCCCACAGGGAAGTAGGATGGGAAGTTGAAAAGAACAAGAGAGTGTGATAAAATAGAGGTTAAAGAAGATAGTAGTCAGAAGCAAAACAGGAGGGACAGGATAAATAGAGAGACAAGGATAAACAGAAGAAAATATGATGGAAAGAAATAACAGTAATCATAACTGTGAATGTGAATGGGATGAATGCCATAAAAACAAAGTATAAAACAAAACTAAGCCATAAAATAGAAGGAGAATGGATGAGAAATCAGAATACAACAATATGATTTTTGTTTGTTTTTATTTTTACCAAAAAACCACACTTGAAGAAAGACACACACACACAGAGTTAAACTAAGGCACTAGAGTAGAATCTATTATGAAGTAAAAAGATAATCATCTTAGACAAGGCAAAAACAAAAGTAGACTTAATTCAAAGAGATAAACAGGGAAACCACATTTTGCTACATATACAATGAAGTAATTAATACTTGACATACATCCACCTAACGGCAAAATATCCAAATTCTTAAAGGAAAAGTTAAGTGAATTATAGTAGGAAATAGACAGTAAAATCATACTAGTTGGAGTCTTTAAATTTCCCCTCTCAGAGGTAAATAAATTTAACCTTAAATAAGAAAGAAATTAAGGAGATGAATAGAATTTAAAAAAAATTAATATGCCAGACCTCTACAAAAAAAAAATTGGTAATAGAAAGGTGTTAGGTTCTTACTAAGTGCTAAGCTGGTACTTAACAATTCTCTAGCTCAGAGTTCACACCTTTAGTTCAAATCTTTAAGGGATTCTACACCTTTGAAGGAATACTCTAAAGGAGCTTGCTTATTGGCCAGTAAGGAGTTCCCACAAGCCCATTCTCTGGGAGGATATAAGGAGCCACCAAGGGACATTGAGTTTGGACGGCAGTCTGTAAGGAGAGAGTCTAGATTGGGATAAGAACAAGATTTCCCGAGAGAACTTCAGGGAAGCTCGAGGAGATTCAGAGCCAGAATTCAGGAAGAAGAGGATTCGGGATTCTACCTTCGCTCTGGCTGGAGGCTCCAGAAGCCTCCCAAGAAACCTGCTCACAGAGGAAAGGATTTACAGAAAAAGCCTCCCCCCAGAGAAGGATTATAATTGAGAGACGACAAGACCTTTACAGAAAGGAATCTGCTTTTTTTTTCTCAGCTATACATGACACCTTCACAAAAATTGATCACATAGGGCATAAAAACCTCAAAATCAAAAAGCTGAAAAACAGAAAGTTTAAATGCATCCTTTTAAGATTATAAGAAAAATTACATTTGAAGAGGGCCATTGAAGAATAAATTTAAAACTAATTGGAAGCTAAATAATATAATCTTAATGAGTGGGTCAAAGATTAAATCATAGAAATAATATTTTCTTTAATTAGACAACATTCCTAAATTTATGAGATGTAGTCAACGCAGTAGTTAGGGGAAAATTTATATCTGAGTGTGTACATCAATAGAAGAGAGAGAGTAGATCAATGAAATTGGGCACACAACTAAAAAAATACTAGAAAAGGAACAAATTAAAATTTTAGAATCAAACACCAAAGTGGAATTACTGAAAAATCAAAGAAGAGGTTAATAAAACTGTAAGTAAAAAACATTGAACTAATAAATAAAATTAGGAACTGGTTTTAAGGGGAGGAAATACTTAAACCATTGGTTAATTTGATTTTTTTAAGAGAAAGAGAGATGAAAACCAAATGATCAGTATCAAGAATAAAAAGAGTAAATGCTTCCTCAATAAAAATGAAATTAAAACAATTAGTAGGAGTAATAATTTTGTCCAGTTATATAACAGTAAAACAAACAATTTCAGTGAAACACAAGACTATCTATAATAATATAAATTGCCCAGATTTGCAGAGGAGAAAATAGAATACTTAAATAACTTCATCTTAGAAAAAGAAATTGAACAAGCCATAAATGAGCTCCCTAAGAAAAATGCCAAAGGACCAGATGAATTTACAACTGAATTCTACCATATATTTTAGGAACAATTAATTCCAATATTATATCTACTATTTGGATATTTGTCTTTTTATGACAAAAACATGGTTTTAATAGCTAAACCATGAAGAGCTAAAAGAGAAAGAAAACTATAGACCAATTTCTGTAATGAATATTGATGTAAAATTTTAAATAAAATGCTAGCTAAGACATTACAGAAATATATGACAAAGATCATATACTATGATCAGGTAGGATTTACTAAGAATACTAAAAATGGGGTGAGCTTAGTAAAGAATGAAGGGGGGAATGCAGTATTAGGAAACTTTCAGCATAATTACAAAACCAATAGAAATCATATGATTATCTCAATAGGTGCATAAAAAGCTTTTGACAAAATACAACACTCACTCCAATAAAAAACACTAGAGAGGATAGGAGGGAGCTTTCCTTAAAATATTAAGCAGTATCTATCTAAAGCTAGGGACAAGCCTTATCTGTAATGGTTATAAATTTGAAGTCTTCCCATAAAGATTAGGAATGAAGCAAAAATGTCCATTATCAATACTATTATCAATATTGTACTAGAAATACTAGTTCTAGTAATAAGACAAGAAGAAGAAATTGAAGGAAAATAGGCATTGAGGAAACTCAACTATCACTTTTTGCAAATGATATCTTAGAGAATCAATTAAAAGTTAGTTGGAATAATTTCAAGAGAATTGCAAGATATAAAATAGATATAAAATAAATCCATGTAAATCATTAGCATTTCTATATGCTATATACCAATAAAAGTCAACAGAAAAACACAGAAAGAGAAATTCTATTTAAAGTAACTGCAGACAGTATAAAATACTTGGGAGTCTTATCTGCCAAGACAAATCCAAAGATTATATGAATACAATTTCATAATTCTTTTCCACATGATTACATAAATATTAATTGCTCATGGGTAGGCCCAGCCTGTATAAGAAAACCTAAGTTAATTTACTTGTTTAATGCAATACTAATGAAACTATTAAAGAGTTACTTTATAGAAAGAGAGAGAATAGTAGAGAAAATAGTACAGAATTCATTTGGAAGAACAAAAGGTCAAGAATATCAAGGGAATCAATGAAAAAAAGGTTAAAAAAGAATTAGCAGTATCAGAACTTAAAGTGTATTGCATAGCAGTAATCATCAAAACAATTTGCTACTGATGAGAAAATAGAATGAAGGTCCCCTGAATAGATCAATTACACAATATACAATAGTAAATGACCATTATATAATATTTAATAAATCCAAACATCTATACTTTTTTTTTAAGAAGTAAGAACTCAACATTTGACAAAAATTCCTCAGAAAACTAGAAACTAGTTTGCTGGAAACTATAAATAAATGAGGAGAGCTTAGAAAAATGTTCCTGTCATGTCTATGAATAAGGGAAAAATTTAGTACCAAACTTGAAGTAGAGAAAGTTATAATAATTAAAATAGATAATTTCAAATATATAAAATTAAAAAAAAAAACTTTTGCACAAACAAAATCAATGCCAAAATTAGAAAGAAAACAGAAAATGGGGGAGATTTCATAACAGATTTGTCTGATAAAGTCCTCATTTCTCAAGTATATAAGGAACTAAGCCAAATTTATTAAAACAAGAAGCATTTCCCAGTTGATAAATAGTCAAATGATATAAACAGGAAGTTTTCAGAAGAAGATATCAAAACTATCAATAGTCACATATAAAGTGCTCTAAATCCTTGTTGATTAGAAAAATACAAATTCAGACAACTCAGAAATTCCATCACACATTTATCAGGGTGGCTGACATGATAGAAAAACAGCAAATGCTGGAAGGGATGTGGAAAAAATAGGGTCAGTAATACATTGTTGGTAGAGCTACAAACTGATTCAACCATTCTAGAGAACAACTTGGAATTATATCTAAAGAGCTATAAAACAGTATATACATTTTGAATCAGCAATACCACTGCTAGGTCTATATCCCAAAAGGATCTATTTTTGTAAAAATATTTAATGCAATTCTTTTTGTGGTAATAAAGAGTTGGAAATTGATGGGATGGCCATCCATTGGAGAACAGTTGGCCAAATTGTAGATGATCATGATAAAATATTATTGTAGTATAAGACATATGAGCAGAATGATTTCAGAAAACCTTGGGAAGACATAAATGAACTGATACAAAATGAAGTGAGCAGAACTAGGAGCACACTGTTCACAGTAACATATTGTAAGGATGATCAAATGTGAGACTCAGTTATTCTGATCAAGGCAGTGTTCCAAGACAATTCCAAAAGACTTGATGAAAAAGGCTGTCTACCTCTACAGAGACAACTAATGAGCTCTGAAAGTAGATTGAAGCATATTTTTTTTACTCTTTATTTTTATTGTTTTACTTAGTGCTTTCCTTTGAAACAATTCTAATAAAGAAATGTGTTTTACATGGCTTTACATGTATTTGTTGTTGTTCGTTTCAGTCATGTCTGACTCTGTGACCCCATTTGAGATTTTCTTGGCAAAGAAAATGGAGTGGTTTGCTATTTCCTTCTTCTGTTCATTTTACAGAAGAGGAAACTGAGGCAAGCAAAATTAAATTAATTGCCCAGAGTCACACAATTAATATGTGTCTGAGATTGGATTGGAACTCAGGAAGAGTGTTTTTGAATCCAGTCCTGGTACTCTCTCCATTTGCCTGTTTAAGGAAGAACACAGGGTTGGAGGGAAGGAGAAAATTTGCAACTCAAAATTTAAAAAAAATTGTTATCAATTTTAAAAATGTACTTGAGAAATATTTTTTTTAAAAATAAGAAAAAATATTTTTTAAAAAGGTGTAACCCTGAATTCTCCCTTTTCAACTACTTTTATTAAGCCCTGGATTCAGGAAGGGAGTAACAGAACTTATGCTTCCAATGTGGCTGCTTTATTACTGGAATCCTTACCCCGAATGTTCCCTTCAGATCAAAGTCTCTCAGCCCATATCCTTGGCTGTCTCTGTTCCTTTCTGTAGCTCTCCAAAAATGAGTCTCCCACCTTCCAGGTTCCAATTCTATTGCCTTTAGGAGGAAGTATATCCTCCTCTACTTGTTATTTAAAGTATCCCATTGCTTCTCATCACACACTCCACACTTCAGCCTGAGTGGCACAATAACAGCAGTTCCCTGAGCTCAGGGCTTTATCTTGTGCATCTTTGACTTCCAAAAGCTTTCTCTGACCTTTGCAGTGCACCATCTAGGGTCCTGGCATCTGCGCAGAACCATTACAGATTCTTTAAGTGCTCACAGTTTCTCTTTCTTCAAATTATATTAATTTCACTTATGTTTTGTAAAACATAAGTTCCTTGCCAGTGAAAATTGTTTATTTTTAGTCCTTGCATTCTTAGCACCTAGCATTGTGTCTGGCATGTAGTAGGTACTTAATGTTTGTTTAGTTGCATTTAATTGATAACTGTACAATAAAATATTAGAAAGCAAGTCAGGCAAGTTTGGTTCTTGAGGTTTTTGAATTAGGCTATGTTGGTTAATAAGAGATTTTGACATTGCGAATATATTTTGGGGACATAATGTTGTACAACATTGTGTTCATCATGACCGACCTTTTCACAATGTTGCTTGATTAATGAGCTAGAAAAGACCACTTGGATTATTTACACTTCATCTTCTGTTTTGATTAGTTCACAAGCAGCTGATGGTTGACAGAAAATTAACTTGTGGCTTTTACTTGGACCCAACAGAAAAATTCAACATTATTGATGTTTGGAGGAAAAATGAAATTCCTACCTCTAATCAGAAAGGCTAAGTTTTAAATTAAAAAAAAGAGAAAAAAATTCTTCTAATTCCATATAACTTTAATAGTTATAGATCATATAGTTACAGATAGTTACAGATCATATGATAGATCCCTACAAATGATGATTACAAATGTAAATAATTATCAGCAGCAACAATCAAAATGTTTTTCCCAAGTGCTGCTTTGCAAAGGATTTTGATTACTGGTCAAATAAAGATGATAACCCTATTTATTGGGTGGCAATTAGTGGCAGGCTTTCTTTTTCTCTCTGATTTTCAGTGAATTTCTTTCTTCTTTCACCAAATGTCTGTTGAGCACCTCCCATGTGCAGTGCCCTATTCTAGACCTCGAGAGGAAATAGATTCATCAGAATCCTTGATTACAAGAAGCCTATGGAGTAATAGGGAAGATCAAATATGTATATAGATGATAAATAGATAAGGAATACAAGTATAAGGTTATTGAGAAGTGGAATATGTGGTTTAATGAAAAGTCTGCTGCTCAGGAGGGACCTTATTTTTCCCCCAACTCTGACATTTCCTGGTTATAGGACCCTGAGAAAGTCACTTAACACTGCCAGTCTCACTTTCCTCATCTCTATAATGGGTAGGATGATATTTAGAGTTCCTACCTCTCGGCAGTGCTTGTCAAACTTGAAGCTATATAAATGTGAGCTCTTGTTAACACGTCTGCCTCCTTCAACACCGGGACATCTGAGGGGATTATTTCCAAAGTGAGCCCAGCAGATCAGCATCAGGGTTGGGCAGGCTCCATGCCCAGGTCAGCCTGGGTGCCAGCCTTGACAGCTGGTCCTGAAGTCAGAATTAGAGGCCTGGCCTCTACACTTCCCAACTTGAGGATGCTGGGAAAGCATGGGGCTTCTGTGAGATGGAAAGGCTTTTATTATCCAGGCTCAAAGATGCAAACCTTCAACAAGTTCCCCAGATGTGGGTCCTGGTCGTATTTTTGTTATTACCAATTCCTATATTAGGGGTTTGTGGGTGAGCATTAGTGGAGAACTTGGTTTGATGAGGAGAAGAATGGGGGTCCAGGGCAGAGTGAGCCCCCAGAGAGAGCAGATGGCGGGTGAGCTTTTACAGGGAGTCATCCATCGAGAGAGGGTGTCAGGGAAGTGGAGGTGAAAGGTTGCTGATGGGAAGGGTCTGTGGCCTGGCTGGGGCTGCACATGGAAAAGCGTTTTTTTCCTGAACTTTTTGGCTCCAGCGAGGAGGCTGATGGGAATTACTGTGCTTATCTCAGGGAATGTGCTGTATAAAGCCCTGCCATCTTGGAATTAATAAGCTCTGTTGGATGTGGTCCCAGAACAACTGGGATTAACAGTGTAACTGAAGAGTGGAGTTGAAGCTCTAGGTTCGAGAAGGCCCCAGAGCTCTCTGCCTTCTCTGGACTGACATAGCAGGATCAGGAAAACAGGGGGTGTAGCAAAAGAAGGCAGGAGCTTCGGCATGAGAACTCTGGAGGCAGCATCCCAGTGTTTCAGGATATATCTGGAGCTTTGTAGTTAGAGGGGTACTGGCTGAAAGACCTTGACCACATCAAGCATATTGGGTTCTCAGGATGAAAAAGCCCCTCCTTTGGCTAGGACCCTGAGCTGGATGCTAGGGATATGAGGAGAAACCTGTAAATCAACTAATCAACTTCTGTCTCCATTCGAGCAGGGTATACCACAGGCCACATGCCAAAATTCCAGTGGCTCTCTGACAGCTAGCTCCGTCTCCCCATCCTTGTGACCCGTTTGGGTGCCTACAGCTGTATATGTCAGAGACAGGAGTTAAATCCAAGCCTTTCTGACGCCAACATATGCTCTGAATTGCCTCCTCTGAGTTGGTATGGTGTGCATAGGAATAAATAAATTTATTTTAAAAAAGAAATAACTCAAACTATAAAAAAAAACTCACAAAATTACCATATAATCATGAAAAATGTTATTTCCCTGTTGGATCAATGATTGTATTAATCTGTAATATTAGACCATTATTTATAATATTAGTCCATAACATGCTTTATCACTTATTAAGTTATCAAATCAGAAAAAGATATCGCCTGAAAATATCACATATAAACTCTCACTGTTATTTACAGCATACTTTTCTCTTAGCTCCTAAACTTTAACTTAGTGAAATATAATGGATGGTAAAACAAATTGTGGAGAGGATTGCTCCCTTACTGGCAACTAGAAATCTGTAGCGTGTCCTTTGTATCACGTTTGAAAGTCACATCCTGGTGTAAAAATGAAATCAGAAGAGTGGAAATAAAGGACAGAGGAGCATTAGGAAGAACAGTTTAGCATTTACTCATCCCCAATCATTAATATTTCATCCTCCCAGCTTCTCAGTGGGGCCATTGAAGAATATTTTGGTACCTGGGGCATAATACTGGGTCACTTTGGAAGCTCCTCGTAAGCTGGTGGGAATATTCACTGCATCTCCTTCCTTTTGGCAGCTTCCTTGTAGGGGTGCCAGAGACGGGCTTTTTGTTTTCCCTGGATTTTTAAATGATCCTGTTTAAGGTGAAGAGAGAGCATCAGAGGAGAGCTTCAGTACTTGTTTCTCAGGCTATTTCTTGTCAGCAGCGTGGTTAGAACAGCTCCCTGGTTCTCTGCACCTTCTGAATTGTACTCAGCCCTGCGTCCCTCACGTTGGGGTGCAGCCAGTCAAATCCTGCTGGTCCTAGTCATAACGTCCACATTGCCATTCTCTTTTGTTGGCCCTGATCTGGAAATCCTTCCAATGAAGTAAATCTCTGTTTTTAATTCCTGCCTCTGATTCCCAAACCCAGAAGACCATCTCCCTTCCTTCTTCCAAAGTTAAAACTCACTTCGCCCTTGAGCAATACAGCCTGCCTGTGTTCAGCTTCTTGTTCCTTGGTTCCAGAAACTTTAGGGACACATGTTTATAATTCTCTCCAGCCTCATTAGCTTTAAGGTTTATGATTTCCATTTATGCATCATATTTTTATTTTACCCATTCCTAGCTCCATGATTGATTTTTAAGACAATCTATACCACCTAATACTCAAGTCTGCATATGGTGGACAACCAGTAAACACTGTCTGACTGAATATTCTCACTTCTGCTTGATGTTGTCTGTTTGGGAATATCGGCTTTAATCTTCATTTATAACTTCTGCCCATGTGCCTATTCCCTTAACTTAGATTCATAGCTCTTGGTGTGTTCGAGGAAGATCTGGCGGCCACAAATCTGACTTTTGTATAAGTGGAATCATACATTACATGGTTTAATGACTAATCATTAAGTTAGATTTTGACATTATGTAAATATTCTTCCATTTACTGCTTTTGTAAGTTTTTTCAACTTTACACTTATACTCAGTCTACTTTAATACTTTACATAAAAATATATGTAACTATAAATATGTATAAAATGTGCAAATATGTATAAATATGCATATAATGATCCTGGATAAGTATGCATTGCATATTTATGTATGTATAATGGGGATGTGTGTATATTGTGTCTATGTTTATATATGTGTAATTGGTCCTGGCAGTATAGCAGTATTGATCTAAATGTTTAGCTATGTGGATAGCACTTAATGTCATAAGTGAATTGTTTAATAAGGAAAAACAGTGGTTCTTTATGCTTAGCAATAATCACTTGTATTTTGGAAGTTATATTTATGTCAATTTAAAAATTATTTTTTATTTTACAGAATCATATTAAGTCCATAGACTCAGGAGAGACCAATATAGATGGAGCTATAGGTAATATTTCCTAAGTCCATTTTTACCTTTTCATTTAAAGTATTTTGGCATTATGTTTTATATCATAATAATAAAATCTTGTAATGATCATTTTATTCCTAGGTCCTACAGCATCAGAAGAATTGATCAAGATTACTTTATTAGCTTTTGAAGCAGTAACACAACATCCGGTCTTGCTGACACATTTTCGCTCTACGGTCAGTTCTGCTTTTTTTTTTTTTTTTTTTTTTTTGGTAGAATGTGATTTAATTCTTTATTACAAATGATTCAAATCAGTGCAGTTTCTATTTCCACACTTTCACAATACTGTTTCTTGAAGCAGTTACTATAAAGCTTTGTGTAGTCTGGAACATAGCAATATTTTGGAAAAATTATTAATCTGTTCATTGAGTAAGTTCTTCATAATGCAGGATTTCCAAGTAATATATTGATAAATTAGCATTGTTCTTAAATAATAATGTTTTACTATATTAAGGGTTATATTGGAGCTCAAGACAGAACTTTGGATTTAATTCCACAAACATTTATTGAGTCCTTGCTAAGACATAGTTCTAGGTTATTAGGTGAGGAAAAAAATGAATAAGCCCTGTTCCTTGCCTCAGAGAGCTTATGGAGACCTTTTCCTCTGGCCATTTCTTATAGCTCCCTTCCTTCCCAAAGCCCATGAAGAGAAGCTGTTCTGCTGGATGTCTGATATCAGACACTAAGAGTATGCCTTGGGCTAAGCCAGTTTTTCTGTTTGTCTGTCTAGTTCCAGCTGAGATCTACAGAACCAAGGGGAATGAAAAATATACAGTGGGATGGGAACTGGATCAGAACCGTTTGGGTCCAGATTAGATTTAAGTTGGATCCAGTTTAAGTTCCACCCCCCTTCCTTTATCTGGTGCCTCCTAAAAGTTAGTTCTCTTTACTTTTCTTTGAACTATTGCGCTATAGGAATATGTCACTATCCTTTCCTGGGCCTCTGGTTTTACTTCTTCAAAATGGAGATGATGACATTTTTATTGCCATATTTTAAAATGAGGAAAGCTCATAATAATCTTTAAATAGCATATATATATATATATATATATATATATATATATATATATATATATATATATATATATATATATATATATATATATATGTAGATATCCATACATTAAGAGTGCTGTCAAACAGGCTTTTCTTCCCAAGTTTAATTATTATAATTTTCATGATTTTCATGACAGCTATAGTGGAGGCCCTGGGGTCAGGGCCCTTTGCTGACACATGCTGGTTCTTTGAGCTGGGAATGCCACATAAGGGTTTGGGGCATCAAGGGATCTCTCCAAGATGGATTCTGGGGAGAAGGAGTTTTGCTACAAGGAGTTTTCTTCATCTGGTATTTCCTTCTGCCTGGGACAGCAGAGTCCACTGCCTAACCTTGTTTCTGTAATTAGGAAGAGTCATTTTTGACTCTTGGAAAATTATCACCAACCTTCCTTGATCATTTGCATAGCAATCCTTTCTCCTTTCTTCCAGTGAATCTTTAGTTACCCAGTTATGATCTTAAATCTGTTTCCTTAATGAAAAAATGTCCTGAATTTAATGAGTTAAGTTGGAAGATCTTTCAGTAACTGTCTTCCATTTAACTTGAAGCTTAATTAGTTTATTACCAGATGAAGAGACTCTGGCATACTAATTATTTGATATACAGCCTGCATTATTGTGGAGAAAACTGTTGCTTCATCTTACATGATGCATACAAAATATTTTTAGAATGCTGTAACTCATGGGATATCGTCTAATTACCTCTTCAGGATCATGACTGGAATCCATGAATATAAATACACTGTAGTGGATATAGGAACACAGTAAGTGCCATTTGAAAAGTTAAAGTAAACCATATTAAAAGATCCAAAGAAATACTTCATTATACAGAAAGATAGTTTTTATGTTGACCAAAAGTGTTTCTCTCAGTGTTGGTCCTGGATTTCAGGATAGTTTAATTATATAAAGCTGGTAACAATTAGTGTTTTAAAGAGCACTGAAAAGTATCAGACTGTTTTTATTTTTAGTGAAAAGGATAACTATTAGGTTTTTTTTAAAAAAGGAGCACAAAACATATGATTTCCATATTAGGAGTGTTGGACAAATATATCCCAAATGCATTTCTACAGTAGCTAAAGAATTAACTAAGTCCTAAAACTGATATGTTTATTATTTGTTTCTGAACAATTTGGTTTTTGACAGTCTACTATTAGATATTCCTTATGCCATGGTTTCAGTTTCACAGTCTGCAAAGGGATAAATAAGGTCTTTGTTACTTATTAAAATATTCATTAATTTGTAGATAATCTCCAACTTTATTTATGCTTGACTTATATACACCCATTACAAACAAATGTCTACCCTTCCTCTATCAATCAGGCCCGGCCTCGGATTTTTAGCCTTAGTTTTATCATCCAGTCTTCCCTCTCAAGGCTATTTCTTCTCTCTGTTTTACTCTTTGCTTTACAGTACTCTCCTGAGCACTGATGGTGGTAGACAAATCAAGCTTGAATCTTAGTTTCATTTTAAAGACAGCTTCATTTTACTCCAGTCTTCATTTATATATACATGGACCTGAATTTTATATGGAATTAAGTTTAAGGGGAAGCAGAACAACAACAAAAAGAATTAGAGGTGGGGGCATCTGTTTTACCTTTTGACTGTAATTAGCAAGCCAGATTGTTCTAAAAAGTGACTCTTGGAGTCCCAACCTTCTGCAGCTTTTTGCCTCTATCCCAATCCTCCCTACGTCTTCCCTTGTGCTCCCTCAGCACCATTATGTTCCGAAGTCCCTTCCCATAAGGTCTGTTGTCAGTGGTTTGAAACAGAGGCCCAAATGCCTTTGCAGTGGGAACTTAACCTTCTAAGATAGAATTCTAAACTAATTTTCTTTTAGAAACTTGATGCCTTTGTTCTATGGTGTTTTGGGTGGGGTAGATCATGGATCATAGATCAATCACAGGATTTTAGAGCTGGGTATCACTTTAATTATAATCAGAATTTTTAACTTCCATGAGGACAGACATCCTATGCTCTGCAAATAGAAGGTGCTTAATAATTATTTCTTGAACTGAATTAATTGTAGTCTAACTACCTGCCTATCTCCTCCTGTATAATTAAGATATCGAGGCCCACACAATTAAGTGATTTGCCCAAAGTCATAAACCTAATTAGGAGCAGAGCCAGTGCTATCTTTCAGGTCTATATGAAGTACTAAATTGACTTTTGTTTACAGACACTCTGAAAAATGCAGTCAAATTTTGAACAACTACCTTAGGAAAAAAACTTTTGGAATATAACCCCTAGTTATGTTAGGGACATAATCAAAATCTCATCCTTTTGCAGGTGTTGAAAGTGGAAATCTAATACTAAGAAACAATCAGGAGATTGATTATCAAAACTAAATTGGTTAGAATTGGGTGTATTGTGCATATTTATTTTTTATTTCAAATTCAACCTTTTCCTAAAATGATCCTTTCACTATTATTAATAGTCTCAAAATAAACTCAAAAGAAATGAGGTTCCTTTATAATTATTTAAAAAAAGGAATTGGAAGATCAGGATTGTGATAGGTGATCTATTTGAGTCTTGCCATGTATAGTCTGTAAATCTTTGCTTTGTGACACTAAAATTTTATATTTTAAGACATGATCAATAGCTCTGTCAAAAGTTGAACTAATTTATTTCATCTATATTTTATTATTTGATAAATTTTCCCATTGATATTTGATCATTTAAACTGTGCCGATCTAAACACTGCCTTGTAGTTATCAATGAGGATGCTTCTATTTAACAAATAAATCAAGAACTCCAATCTTCTGATCTCCAAACCAGTGTTTTTATTTTTTATTCATTATTCTTCTTGTTTGTTTATAAATGGATGCTTGTTTTTCTGTGTACTTGAACTTTTTTAGTTTATGATCACCCTAAGGATCTTCTTTTTTTTTGACAATCATCTGGAACATACATTTCCCAGCTCATTTGAGCCTTTTCCGTAATTCTACAAATTGGAAAATAAAAACAAAAAGATTTGAGAAATGATTGAAACTTGTCATTATATTTTCCTCTTTAATTCTGCCCAAAACTTGTCCTAAATCCTGTCCAAGTCAGGATAGCAATCCAACAAACCCTTCCTGGTTTTTTTGAGGGATTAGGAGGAGGGAGATACCTGAGTTCTTATGCAGATGGAAAATAGAAACCCAATTGGACTAGAACTCTGAATACAAGTAATAGAGATTCTGGAAAGACTTATATGAACTGATGCAAAATGAAGTAAGCAGAACCAGGAGAACATCGTACACAGTAACAGCAATTTTGTACAATGAGCAATTGTGAAAGATTTAGCTATTCTCCACTATACAATGACCCAAGACAATGCTGAAGAATTCATGATGAAAAATGGTATTTACTTCCAAGGAAGGAAATGATGGAGTCTGAATACAGATTGAAAAATGTTTTTTTTTTAACTTTCTTTTTCTTTTTGTTTTGGTCTATGTTTTCTTTTGCAACATGGCCTATATAAATAATATGTTTTTCATGATTGCACATATATAATCTATATCTAGTTGCTTACTGTCTTAATGGGGAGGGAAGGAAAGAGTATGAAAATTGGGAACTCAAAATTAAAAAAAAAAGTTAAAATGTTTTTATATGTAATTTGAAAAATACCTAAAAATTTTCACATAAAAATTGATGGGTTTTAGTAATAAAAAATCAAATCTTGAACTTTTGTTCTTCCAGATGAACTTTTATTTTTTCTATCTCTGTAAAATAATTTCTTGGGAGTTTGGTATGGCACTGAATAAGTAGATTAATTTAGGTAATATGTCATTTTTATATTTGCACATTCATTGGCATTTTTTCACTAATTCCCTTGAGATTCTTGACCTTTTGTTCTTCCAGATGAACTTTGCTTTTATTTTTCCTATCTCTGTAAAATAATTTCTTGGGAGTTTGATTGATATGGCACTGAATAAGTAGATTAATTTAGGTAATATTGTCATTTTTATTATATTTGCTTGACTTACCCATGAGCACTTGATGTTTTTCCTGTTGATTAAACTGACTTTATTTGTGTGGAAAGTGTTTTGTAATTGTGTTCATATAGTTGCTGACTTTGCCTTGGCAAGTAGATTCCCCAAAATTTCATATTATATACAGTTATTTTAAATGGAATTTCTCTTTATGTCTATTGCTGCTGGACTTTGTTGATAATATATAAAATGCTTTTGATTTATGTGGATTTATTTTATATTCTAAAGCTTTGCTAAAGTTGCATATTGTTTCTAGTAGTTTTTAGTTGATTCTCTAGGATTTTCTAAATATATCAATATATCATCTGTAACGAGTGATGATTTGGCTTCCTCATTACTTACTCTAATCCCTTTAATTTCTTTTTTTTCTCTTATAGCCAAAGCTAATATTTCTCATACAATATTGAATAGCAATGGTGATAGTGGGCAGCCTTGTTTCACCCCTGATCTTATTGGGAATGGTTCTAGTTTATCTCTGTTACATATGATACTTGCTGATGGTTTTAAATAGATGGTACTGATCATTTTAAGGAAAACTCCATTCCTGTTCTCTTTAGTGTTTCTAATAAGAACAGGTGTTGAATTTTTTTCAAATACTTTTTCTGTATCTATTGAAATAATTATATGTTTTTTGTTAGTTTGTTTATTGATATAGGTAATTATGCTAATAGTTTTCCTAATATTGAACCAGCCCTGCATTTTTGATATAATTCCTATTTGGTCATGGTGTATTATCCTGAGTATAACTTGCTGTCATCTCTTTGATAATATTTTATTTAAGATTTTTGCATCAATATTCATTAGGGAAATTAGTCTATAATTTTCTTTCTCTGTTTTGACCCTACCTCATTTAGATATCTGTGTCATAAAAATAATTTGATAGGACTCCCTCTTTCCCTCTTTTTAAAAATAGTATTTAAATTAATTGTTCATTAAATGTTTGGTAGAATTCACATGTAAATCCATCTGGTCTTGGAAATTTTTTCTTAGAGCTTAATAGCTTGTTAAATTTCTTTTTTCTAAAATGGGACTATTTAAGTAATTTATTTCCTTTTCTATTAATCTGGACAATCTATATTTTTGTAAGTATTCATCCATTTCACTTAGATTATCAGATTTATTGACATGTAATTGGGCAAAATAGCTCCTAATTATTGCTCTAATTTCCTCATTAGTGGAAAGTTCTTTCTTTTCATTTTTGATACTAAATTCTTATTTTCTTTTTTCCTAATCAAATTGACTGAAGGTTTATCTATTTTGTTGAGTTTTTGTTTCGTTTTGTTTATTAATTCAATAGTTTTCCTACTTTCAGTTTTATTATTATCCCCTTTTATTTTCAGAAATTCAAATTTGCTATTTAGTTGGAGTTTTTTATTTGTTCTTTGTCTAATTTTTTTAGTTGCATGCCCAATTCATTTATCTTCTCTTTCTCTATTTTATGCAAGTAAGCATATAGAGATATATAAAACTTTCCCTAAGAACTGCTTTGGCTGCATCTCATAAATTTTAGTATGCTGTCTCATTATTGTCATTCTCTTGGATGAAATTATCAATTATGTCTATGATTTCTTGTTTCACCCATTCATTCTTTAGAATTAGATTATTTAGTTTCCAATTAATTTTTGGTCTATTTTCCCCTGGCTTTTTATTGCATGTAATTTTTTTTTTTGCATCATGATCTAAAAAATGTATTTATTATTTCTGCCTTTTTTCATTTCATTTTGAGATCTTTATGCCCTAATACGTCTTTAATTTTTGTATAAGTTCCATGTACTGCCAATTTATATATATATATATTCATTTCTTTCCCCTTTCAATTTTCTCCAAAGGTCTATCATACCTAACTTTTGTTTCCTTCTGGTGGTTTGCAGTATTTTCTCTTTAATTATAATTTTGAAATTTAACTATGAGGTTTCTTGGAGTTTTCATTTTGGAATCTCTTTCAGGAGATGATTGATGAATTCTTTCAATGGCTATTTTACCCTCTGGTTCCAGGACAAAAAGGAAGTTTCCTTGATCATTACCTGAAAGATGATATCTAGGCTCTTTTTTTTCATTATGATTTTCAGAGAGTCTAATAATTCTTAGATTGTCTCTTCTGGATCTATTTTCCAAGTCAGCTATTTTTTCCAGTGATTTATTTTACATTTTCTTCTATTTTTTTTTCATTTTTTGGGGTTTTGATTGATTCTCAAAGTCTCTTTGAGTCATTCACTTCCATTTGTTCAATTCTAAGTTTTAGTGAATTATTTTCTTCAGTTAGCTTTTGTATCTCCTTTTGCATTTGTCCAATTGAACTTTTAAATAGTGTTCTGTTCATTGAATTTTTTCCATTTTACAAATTCTGTTTTTTAAGAGTTGGTTTCTTTTTCAGATCTATTTTGTAAGGACTCATATGCTTTTTCCATTTCATCAAATCTATTTTGTAAGGAGTTAATATGATTTTTCCATCTCACTAAATCTATTTTTAAAGGAATTTTCTTCAGATAATTTCTCTGTTTGCTTTTCCAAACTCTCTTGCAAAGTTCTCATTTCCTTTTCTCCTTTGTTTTCTAACTCTTTTTTATTATCCTTTTTGAATTCTTCCAAGAGCACCTTGTGAGATGGCGACCAATTCATATCACTCTTTCCGGATTTATTTGGAGATGATTTGCTGTTAGGTCTTGAGGGCTTCAGGTCTATTCTCCATCTCCATATATAATCTCTATGGTCACAGTTCTTTTTGCTTTTTTGCTCATTTTTTAAGGTTGATGTCTGATTTTAGGACAAAGGGGAGATTGTCCCAACTTACTCTACAGGGGACAGTGGCATTACACTGCCCTGGGCTGGGGTTGCTGGCTTCCTTCTGGTGCTGAGTGGATGTAGTCAAGTCCTTTGTTATGCTGGGCTTCAGGGGCTCACTTTTTCTTTTGTAGTTGCCTTGTAGGTTTCACAGCTGGTCTGCTGATCCATTGGCTTCTGAACCAGGTCAGAGTAGCTGGCACTGATGTATTTTGGCTCAGAGCATCGCCATGGATTCCCTGGTGCCACAAGCCCTGGGTCTCTGTGCAGTGTCTGCCCTCAGCCGCTTCTTCTCCTGCTTGATTGAAACAGACCTTTCTTGAAGTTGTTAAAAAATTTTTTTGCTGGAAATTTGTTTCACTCAAAATATTTGTAGGTTCTGTTACTCCAGATCCCATTTAGAAACTTGATCTGTGTTGATCTGAGGGACTCCAGGAGTAGCTCAGATACAAACCTGCCTCCTCTCCGCCATCTTGGCTCTACCCCTACACTCTCCTTCATTCTTCTTCACTTTTTCCCATAAGAGTAGAATCATCTGCACATCTGAGATGGTTGATATTTCTCCCACCAATTTTAATTCTACCATTTAATTGATTCGTCATGACATTTTACATGACATACTTTGCATATAAGTTTTATAAATAAGGTAACTATCTACAGCCTTATTGTGCTACTTTTCCAATGTTCCATAAGAGGCAAGTAAGATAATTTGGCACTCCTGTCTCATTGAGGACTTGTCCTATTTTATTGTGTTCCTCACAGTTGAAGGTTTTAATATAGTCAAAGAAGCAAAAATAGATGTCTTTTTAGATCTTCCTTGCTTTTTTCCATTATCCAGCAAACCTTGTCAATTTGGTCTCTATTTCCTCTGCTTCTTTGAATTACCTTCCTTCAAATTAAGTGTGAATTTTGCAATAAGAAGCTCATGATCTGAATCACAGTCAGATCCAGGTCTTGTTTTAATTGACTGTATAGAACTTTGGCTGCAAAGTATATAATCAGTATGATTTTGATATTGACTATCTGGGGATGTCCATTTTGTAGAGTTGCCTTTTTGATTGCTGTGAAAAAAGTGTTATGACCAGAGAGATATCAACTTATCTAGACAAAACTATTTGTCTCTTCCCTGCTTTGTTTTGTATTTCAAGGTCAAAATTTCCTATTATTCTAATTATCTTTTTATTTCCTCATTTAGCATTTCAGTCCCTATGACCTTTTTTTTCAGAACTCTCCACTATGACACTTTAGTCTTGGGTAATCCCCCACGGCAGAGATCATAGTTTCATTGATCTAAACAAGCCCCTCTGTCACAGCAAGGCAGTAACTAAAGGGACCTGGAGAGGACTTTGGGTTTTTCTTGTGCTGATTTTAAAGGAGCTATTTTTCTGTCCTTCAAAGATCAGTCTTTTTCTTTCTACTCATGTTGAATTCATATACAATCAAATGTTTCATTTCATGTTGTTATCTTCATTCCTTAGAGTTTGTTCTTTTACTATCTTGTTTCATGATCCATTATCTATTAATAACATTGTTGATATATTTTGGCAGAATTCAGGAGTTAGGTAGAATATTGAATATGAAGTTTTGTTTGGAGAAGCTAGGTTTTTATGAATATGGATATGAATCTCTGTGCATTTTCCACTTTTCAAATTCAGGATGGCTAGCACCTTTATAGTCCTCTATTGTGAACTCAAAGTATAATGAGATTACTCCTGGATCCCATTAAATCCATTTCAATAATAATTATCAAGTGCCTGCTTTGTAGACTTTCCTAAACCAGATAGTCGTAATCTGATGTGCATTGATCCACTAGGAGGTCCTGCATAGATTTCAGGGGATCCATGAATTTGTATGAGAAGGAAAACAATATCTTTTTGCCCCTTACAAGCCTCTAAATTAAATTTAATATTTCCTTTAGTTTTCTTAAAATGTTATTCGGTTGAGGCTCTTCAGAGCTCCAGAAGAGTCCTTAGCTCACAGAAAGGCTGAGAACCTCTGTGTTGGACTGTACAGTTATAAAAACAAAATAGCCCAAGCTCTTGAGGGGACTACAGTTTATTGGAAAGAATAGAGTGGATGTGAAAATAAGGAAATATAAAATATGTAGAAGATAATACAAAGTAATTTCTAGTAGGATGATATGCTCATAATTGGGGGAAGTGAGTAAGGTCTTATGTGGGGATTAGTGCTAGAGATTTTTTTTTTTTTTTTTTTTTGTGAGACAATTGGGATTAAGTGGCTTTCCCAGGGTCACACCTCCAGGAAGTGTTAAGTGTCTGAGGCCAGATTTAAACTCAGGTTCTCCTGACTTCAAGGCTGGTGCTCTATCCACTGTGGCACCTAGCTGCCCCCTAGAGATCTTCTTTTAAAGGAAGTTAGGGATTCTTTGAGGGAGAGGGAACCATTTTTACAATAAAATTGGTAGGTGATATGCCATGTTCAGGGAGCAATTACAAGGAGAAAGATCCTAAAATAAAGTCTGTAAAGAGAGATAATAGGAAATAAGACTGGAATGGGAAATGGGAGTGAGGTTTTGGGGGGTTTTCAATGCCAGGAGAAGAATTTTGTATTTTACCAAAAAAGCAATAAGGAGATTCTTAAGGTGTTCGAGGAAGAATGGGTAGGTGATATCAGTAGTCGACTGGCACCTTTTCTTATATTTAATAAAATAGGGATGCTTTTTTTTTTTTGAGAAATATAACACATTGCATTTTGGACATGTTAGATTTGAAATGATTGTTCCTCTCTGAATGTAATTCAAGATCCTATTACTTTTTGTGCTTGTTTTATATTATACTATTGATCATTATGGGTTTCCAGTATACTATCTTTTAATATACTGGATCTTTTACAAATGATCTACTGTCTAGTGACAGGACTTTCACATTAGATTTTGAAAATTGACTTTTTGAGCCTAAGTCTAAGATTTTACATTTATCCCTAATAGATTTCATCTTCTTAGATTCACAATATTTGTGAATCATTAAGTTCACAATAATTATTTTTGGATTGGTGTTTGGAGTGTTCAGAAGGACTAGCCCTTGGGATGAGGGCTGCTGAGGCCTTATTGGGGCTGCTCGTCCCACCTTTGGGGTCCACCTAATTCTACCAGCTCCCATCATGTGGTCCGGTATGTGCAGATGGGCAAAACCAAGTCCAGTTTAACCCACAGGCCTCAAACCTGTTGGGGTAGCTAGCAGGATGTCCACCCCAAGCACGTGAAGAATTTCCTCAGAATGGGAAGAGGAGAACCATTTATTCCCATGGCCAGGAAGCTGGCTGTGGAGTGCTTGGAACCTGGTCAGGCTCAGAAGGTGCATCCCAGGCCATCCCAGGGTCGTGGCTTTTGTCCTGTCTGCTGGGCAGACTGGAAGAGATGGAGAGGCTGGTGACTTTGTGTGGCTCGGCCTCACTTTAATCCAGTTTATCTGCAGTCAGTGTAGCACTCGTGAAGTCATTGGTCCACTTTGAAAACAAAGGAAGAAACCAGCCAGAACACTAATTATCCCCCTCAGCTTTGTATCATCTTTAAATCTAAGAAGCATTTTAGATTTCTGAGTCTGCAGGCTGTCAGCAGCAGCAGCAGCAGCAGCATGAGCATTTATATAAAACTGCAAGGTTTGAGAGTACCCTGCACATATTTCATTTGACTCTCATAACTCTGTGAGGTAGACCCTACTGTTACCCCCATTTTAATGATGGAGAAATTGAGTCTATGAGAAGCCTAAATGATTTTTTGCTCAGTCAACGCAGAATTTGAACTCAGATCTGTCCTTTCTTCATGTCCGAAAATCTGTCAACTGCACTATTTAGCCACATAGCCACTTTATGGGACTATTATTCCTTCAGATTTTAAAAACAAAATCTCTTAAGGGATAATGATGGGCTCACATAGCTGTGGGAGTCTGCTAGGAAGTAGGAGCCTTTGAAATCATTTAGCTAAGGAAAACTTTGTCTAATAACTCCTCCCTTCTCAGAGGGGCTGCTGATTTCCACCTGAATCACCCTGCATGTCAAATCAGTGAAATTACCTTGCTGATAACTGGAGTGACCTGGTTATTTTTCTTTTCAGAAAACTTTTCACTTCATTTATGCCCTTACAACTTGTCTGAAGGTCAAGTTCAAGATGTGAAGTAATTCTAGCATAAAAGTTTAGATTTAAAAAAATCAAACCACCTAAGTGTGCCCTTATTAATTTAGACCATCATAGGATTTAATTATTTAAGAGACTTTTGAAATCATCTATTCTACTTCCCTCATTTGCTGAATGAGGTTACTAGGGCCCAGAGTTTACTTAAAACATCCCAATAGACTAATTGTTTTTGCCCTTTCCATTCTTTGTAAGCACATTATACACTGTGTGGTCTCCCTGCTCATAAGAAGCATAAATGTTTATGGTAGGTAGTTTCCCTAAGAGAAATTCGATTCTATCATAATTCAGTAATATACCTTGTTTTATTTAATACCCTTTCAAACCAAAATTGTAGATGGCTGTGGTTGGCATATTATATTAATAATGAATTTATATAGTTGGAAAAGTTAATACAGTATTTAGTACTATGAGAATCCTTATTACAGATTGTCAGTAAAATATGGTGAGGAGTTTAGAATTGAACCTCATATTTTCACCATATTAGTTGTTCGAGTTTGTAAATAAATGTTCAGGGTAGTGTACATTTAGTGAAATGGAGATAGAAATGATGAATTTTCATTTATGTGATTTGTAGAAATCATTAAATACTTTAGGAATAAAATCTCTAGTTTAAATTTAATTAGTTTAGCTGTGGTTAACCAACCAAATAAAATAAAATGTATATATGGATGTATATGTGTGTATTTAAAAACAACTAAAAAGTATATATATATATATATATATATATATATATATATATATATATATACACACATGTATATATATATATATATTCATACAAATTACACACATAATACATATGTATATATTATATTATATACAGTTTTCTTGTTTTTAAATTAAAACTATTTTCAAAACTTTCCCCCAGACATGAGCTTTATGAAGAAGAAAATTTGAATTTGCTCAAATTTTAATATTTCTGGATTTTCATGATTGTTAAATTCAAAATCAAATATTTAAAATTAATACATATTATCCTTTGGATATCATTTTCCTTATTTATAAACTGCAAGATTGGAGTGCTTGACCTCTAAGCTTCCTTTCAGTACAAGACTGTCATCTGTTAAAAAAAAAAATGTTATCTTGATTTTCTGCTTCTTCTTCCATTGAAAAAATATTAAAAAAAAGAAAAAGAAAATTCTCATAACAAATATACATAGTCCAACAAAACAACTTCCTGAAATATATGTTTTACAGTATTTTAGACCATTTAAGGCTTCTCTGGCAGGAGGTAGGTGACATTTCCTCTTCATTCTTTGATCTGATGATTTAACATTGTGTTAATCAAAGTTCTAAAGTCTTTCAAAGTTGTTTTTGCTGTAATGTTCTTTAGACCCTGTCATCTTATGTTTTGGGCCATAAAAAGATTTTACACAAGAGCAAATTCATTAAGGTTTGGAGACATTTCATTTGTGTATTTAATTCATATCTGACAGATTAAATGAATGCAAATGAGTTTCAAAGGCATTCCCTAATATCTTTCCTGTATTATATGACCAAAGCTATTATTAGCATCCCTCAGCTTATCTCTCTTATTATATTAGTTACAGGTAATGGACAATAGCATCAGGCAGAATTCAACGTTTGTTGTGCCTTAGCTATAAGATTTAAATTTCTTTTTGGAGGCCAAGGTTTGAATGGAATAACACAGAACATCACTCTTTCAGATTCTCTTTAAATACAGAGTTCAGGATGAATCACTTTTAGGACATGTCCTTGAATGAACTTTGAAGCTGCTGAACTTTTCATTTTGTTTGACCCTTTTATTTGGGAAACCATGGCCACTTTGATATTAGAGATTAAAATCCCTTGGGACTGATTTATGTTAGTATATTACTAAACCAACCGAAATATAGCCAGTGAATGAGGGTGTTTTATGGAACAAAGAACTCATCAGTGCATGTGCATAGAAGATTCATAAGGGTCACAGTGGAATTTTATCATGATAGAAAGTGTATTAATCATAAATTCTGTGAAAGATTTGTAAGGGCAAAGCACCGGAGAGTGAATCATGCGACTCTCCATTCCCCAAGTATATCCTTGGAGCACTTTCTCAGCCGGTCACATGTAGCTGCTCATTACAAAGTCAACTGGGTTGGTGGACAGCACCGTGTTGGTTGGATACCATCAAGAGCCGTTCTCTCGTTCTTCATACTGCATCACATCAGGCTCTTCAAATGGCTCCTTCACATAACGATGAACTGAAAAGAGCTTTTCAGCCCCATTTCTAGACACTCTTTTCTTGTTTCATTGTGATCTTTTCAGTTGTTACCAGTTACTGTCAATGCCGTGAAAGTAGAGATGTGTTTATAATAACATATGATGGCAGAGTTAGCAATGTCATAAGGCATTGTGTCCTGCAAAACATTATAGATGGATGACTCTCTAAAAGCCTAATCTGAATTGTCATTTTTAAGGTGATATTAATCCTTTTCCTCTTGCCAGCATTGTAAAGGAAATGCATCATATGCCCTGAAGCTCCAGAAGGGGTAAATTCTTAACTTGCTCATCTCCCTTTCAGTGAAGATATATAATTAGCAAAAGAGAGATGCTTTATAGCATAAATGCTTATAATAGTTAATAAGGAAATCTTTCATTTTATCAATCTTGTTATCTTGTAGATTTTCTACAGCTCTTGTCACACTCAGAATTGTCAGAGCAATGGTCTATCTCAAGGCTTAATAATCTTAAGTAGGCTGAGGAAACTAGGTACTTGTGTATAAGTTGTTATAATGTTTACTTATTGTCAAATTCATTTAAATTCAGTAATGTTAGTAGATGCCTACTGTAGAACAGGCACTGGTTTAGGTGTTGGAGATGATAGGTTAAAACAAAATCATCTCTGCCTTTATAGTTTACTGGGGAGATGTAATACACAGATTAGTAAATACAGGATATATTCAGAATAATGAAAGGAGAGGAAGAAAGGGGGAAAAAGAGAGAAACAAATCGAGACAGAGAGAGAAAGAGACAGATGGAAAGAGGAACAGAGTCAGAGAGAGTGCAGATGAGCACAGGGGCATAATTAGGAAGTCCTAGTGTGAGAAGTATCACATGAACTGTGCTTTGAAGTAAACCTGGGTTTCTGGGAAGTAGAGCTCCGGAGGAGGATGCATTCCAGGAAGAGACAGAGACCACTGTGGGGAAAGGCAAGAAAGTAGAAAGTGGGACATGATATAAAGGAAAGATCTAGCAGATTCAATGAATGAAAACCTGGAGAATGTAGGGGGAAATAGGGAGACTGGAAAATTAGGAGAGAGGCAGATCACACAGATGTACCTTGTTTTATTATATTTGCTTTATTGCACTTCACAGATATTCAGGGGTAAAGAGTTATTTCTGTTGCTCTTTTAAATAAATTGAAGCTTTGTGGCAATTCTGCATTGAACAGATCTATTGTATCCATTTTGATTCATATCTTTTTGTATCATTTTGATCATATCTTAGTAAATGGTATGAAATATTGATCTATCTACCAGCCTGTTTTCCAATTTTCTTAATAATTTTCTTCCTTTTTTTTAAACTAAACACTGTATTCTTATCCTAAAAGCTTAAATATTTATATTTTTCAAACACAACTTCATTATAATCATTTGCTACTTTGGGTTGTATGTCAACTCTGTTCCATTGATCCATCTCTCTACTTCTTAGCCAGTATCAAATAATTTTGATAATTATTGCTTTATAATATAGATAATTACTGTTTTATAATATAATTACATTTTTTCATTAATTCTTTTGATAGTCTCAATCTTTTGTTCTTCCAAATGAATTAATATTATTTTTTCTATCTCAGTAAAAGTTTTGGTAATAATTGAGATGACGTTCAATAAATATATTAATTTAGATAAAATTGTCATTATTAGCATATTGACTCTGCCCATTAATGAACAATTAATGATTCCTTATTAAATGTAATTTTTATTTCATTTTGATCTGAAAAGGATGCACTTAATATTTCTGCTTTTCAGCATTTGATAGTGTTTTTATGACCTAACATCTAGATGATTTTTCAAAAGGCAACATGTACCATTTAGCTGTGATGTTCTTGTGAGTTTTCATTATAGAGCTGATTAGTGGAGTTTTCCTGTTTCTATTTTTACCCTCTTGTAAAATTTCAGGGCAATTTTTCTAATAATCTCTTGAAATCTGGTGTCTAGATTCTTTGTTTAATCATAACTTTCAAGCACTCCAACAGTTCTTATACTGTATTCAATCTGTTCTAGTCAATTGTTTTTCTAATGATATGTTTCATATTCTCTTCTATTTTTTCATTCTGATTTTGTTTTATTATTTCTTGGGGGTCTTATGAACTTATTAGCTTCTCCACTGCCAATTCTAATTTTTAGGTCTTATTTTCTTCAGGAAGGCTTAATCTGTGGGGGATGATTCCTCAGGCATTATGGTTTTTGTAAAGTTATTTTCTAAGCTCTGTCTAGGGGCTCAACCTCAAGCACTCCTCTCCACCCCTGAGTTATGGCTAGGGCCCCTAGTCTTCATGTTGCCATCAAGGCTCTTGTTTCCTGTGGTCACTACTGTGGCTATAAATTTCAACTTACCCTTATGCCCTGGAACCAAAAATGGGGACTCTGTTCTTCTATGAGTGCCCACAGCCAGCAGCAGGGTCCTCAGCCTTTCTGACCCATTTATTGCTCTGCCTGCTCCTCTTTACACACAGCCGTAGCCAGACCATGTCTGGTCAGTGTGCCCGTGCTTAGCATCCATTGTCGGGGGAGGCTCTAGTAAGACCCCTCTGCCCCTCCACCCACCAGGGCTTACTGTTTGTTGACTCAGTGAAGTCTGCCTGGAGGTGTTTGCTCTTCACTTGTCCCTCTGACTCTGGAAGTAGGGTCTTTCCTCTTTAGAAGAGAGCTGCTCATGATATTTGTGGAAATATGTATAGAGGAATTGCACATGTTTAACATATATTGGACCACTTGCCTACTGGTGGAGGGAGGGGAAAAAATTAGAACATAGGGTTTTGTAGGGGTGAATGTCAAAAATTATCCGTGTGTGTGTGTATATACACATATAAATATATATATATTTGGCTGAGGCAGTTGGGGTTAAGTGACTTGCCCAGGGTCACACAGCTAGGAAGTGTTAAGTGTCTAAGGCCAGATTTGAACTCAGGTCCTCCTGACTTCAGGGCTGGTGCTCTATCCACTACACCAACTAGCTGCCCCCATGTATATATTTTGAAAATAAAAATCTATATTAAAAAATAAGAGAGGATAGCTGCTTTACTGCCACTTTAAATTATTTCTGCCTCTCAAAGTTCACTGTTCAGACAATAGGAGGAATTCAGGAGAACCAGGTAATTTCCTGCCTTATTCCACCATTTTCCAAGAATCTTTCTCCAATTAGGTAATTTTATTTTTTTAATTTTTAAATTTTTTTCTTTTGTTTTCTCTTTATTTTTAACACACATTGCTTGTATGAATCATGTTAGAAGAGAAAATTCAGAAGAAAAGGGAAAAACCATGGGAGAGATTTTAAAAATGGAAAAAAGAAGTGAACATAGTATGTATTGATTTATATTCAGTCTCCTTAGGGGTTTTTTTTTGGATGTAGATGGCATTTTCTATCCAAAGTCTATTGGGATTGCTTTGGATCACTGAGCCACTGAAAAGAACCAAGTCCTTCATAACTGATCATCACACATTCTTGCTGTTGTTATGTCCAATGTATTTCTGGTTCTGCTTGTTTCACTCAGTCTCAGTTCATGGAAAGCTTTCCAGGCCTTTCTAAAATTGGTGTGTTCATCTTTTTTATTAACTTTGTATATCATAATTTGTTCAGCCATTCCCCAATTGATGGACATCTACTAATTTTCCAATTCTGTGCTATCACAAAAAGAGCTATACAAACATGTTTTTGTACATGTGGGTCCTTTTTCCTCCAATAAGGTAATTTTAATTAAGATATATATTTATGTATATACCTTAATTTAAATTACTTTATATATAATTTGCTTTATATAAATTACTTTTATATATGTGTATATATATGTATACATATATATATACACACTATACACACACACACACATATATCAATATATACATTTGGATGTAATAATCATTGTTCAGTCATTTTTCAGTAGTATCCAATTCTTTGGGTTTCTATTTGGGGTTTCTTTGGCAAGGATGCTGAAGTACTTTGCCATTTCTTTTTCCAGCTCATTTTACAGATGAGGAAACTTAGACAAACAGTGTTTCATGACTTACCCAGGATGACACAGCTAGTGTCTGGCATGAGATTTGAACTCAGAAAGGTGAATCTTCCTGGCTCCAGTATCTTTGCCAAGAAAACCTCAAATGGGGTCACAAAGAGTTTGAAATGATTTAAACACCTGAAGAATGATAACATCCATCTTATATTCAATAGTGTATTATTGCTTCTGATCCAAAATTAGTAGTATCTTAGTTGCCAAGGTATTCTAGAAAGCAAGTTATCTTTGTAAATGGATTATTATTTGACAGTATAAATGATTTTAGCTGAAATATTTTCAATGATGTGTTCTTTTTAGAGAGGTAGAAGTTTTCCTCTCATAGATTCACTAACATAGATCAGCAGGGATGAAAACATAATATTGCTGATTTACATTTACTTATATTGAAGTATTTTTGTCTTACCAAAAAATAGTTTGTTTGTCATTATCCATTTTTCTGTATCTTTCCTGAAATGTATGATAATTATTAATATTTCCATATAGTTCCTTATTATTCCTTTGGTATTTATAGGAGCCTTATATCAGTTCCTTCTAATTTAAATGCATTTAAATTTCTAAGTATTCTATACCTTTATCCTTCCTAATTTTTCTTTCCTTGTTAATTGTATATTTATTTTCATTGTACAAAGCTCTTTCATAACTATTAGACTAAGGAATTATTGAATATTTCAATTTCTAATTTTTCAAAATTTTAAATGATGCTTTTTTCTTGCTCTTGAATTAAGTAACAGTTGGATTTCTCAATCTTTTCAAAATTTGTGGACTAGCCTAATTTAGGCCAGACCCATGATGTTCTCCTCTCCCACTGCTAAGATTTTCTCTAGGCTAAACAGCCCTCATACCTTCTGTTTGCCCTAATAGGCATTATCTGAAGGCTGTTCATAATCAAAGTTCTTGTTAGATCCTCATAGCAAACTGGTTAAGTTTTATAGCACTAATATTGTTGTTATTATTTTATGGATCAAGAAATAGGATTGGAACCTCACACTGGTAGTAAGGCACCATTCTTCTTAACCACTTTTAAATAGGTCAGTGTGTCATTCTGGGTTCTTTTCCTGTTAATTGTAATAAGAATATTTTACTATCCGTATTATTTCAAGTTTTCTTGGTTTTTACAGTAGCACTCATTTGTAAAACATTTGATTGAATTAGGGATGATATCAATATTATTGAAACAGAAGACATATTTTATGGAGAAAGTATGCATAATAGTGTCCTCATTTTTGTAAAAATTTAGTTTTTATTTCCAGATTCAAGTTTCCTCCCTCTCTTCACTTTCTCCTTCATTCACTGAGAAAGCAAAAAATAGTATATCCATTATCTACATGAAGTCATGCAAAACATATATCTGTTAGTCATCTTCTCAAGAAAAAGAAAGGAAAATAACGAAAGGGAAAACATTCTTCAGTCTGCACTGTGAGACTATCAATTCTCTGGTGGATGTTGATAGCATTTCTTATATCATGATTCTTTTGGAATTATGTAGATCTTTGTATTGATCTGAGTTCATAAGTCTTTCACTTTCACAAGTGATTATCTTTACAATATTGCTGCAAATTTGTAGATTTTCCCCCTAATTCTGTTTACTGCACTTTGCATCAGTTCATATAATCTTCCCTGTTTTTTCTGAAAACATCTTGCTTGTCATTTCTTATGGCACACTTGTATTCTGTCACACAATGTCGTTATTATTACAGTTTGCTGCATTCAGTTTGCCGAGTTAACCAGTCTAAGGATAGTATATGTAGTAATTTTTTAAAAGATAGATGATATTTATTATAATACAGTTCCTATAAGGAGGCAAATGGGTGGTAGATTTCCCCTTAGTAGAGTTTTTTAAGAGGAGTCTGAGTCATCACTTAACCAGATATTTAAAGTGTCTTCTGGGTCCAGTTTGGATCTCTCGAGGTTTGTGATGTTAATTCCTCAATGCTTTAGGATTAACATTAATTTAAAGAAGAATTACAGGTTTATTGCCACAAAAAATAGCTCACCTTGGTAAATAATAATCTTTAAAATTTCACTGTTGCATCAATTCACAAGTTAAGTGTGTACTTACTTAGAGTGTTAGGGAACTCTTGGCTATTCCTGAGAAGATTCACTATCAAAATTGATTATCCTCTGGTTGTGGTGTTTGGAAGAATGACAGAGTAAGGCTGTATGGTGCCTTTAATTTGTCTGGAATTCTTTTTGTAAAATAACTCCATTAATTATTTCAGAACAAATATGGTTTGTTCTGTAATGTATTTATTCAAAAACACTTGAATCACCAAAAAGTAATTGGAAACTGAATAATCTCATCTTAAAGAATGACTGGGTGAAAGAGCAAATTATAGAAACAATTAACAGTTTCACCCAAGATAATGACAATGATGAGACATCATATCAAAATCTTTGGGATGCAGCTAAAGCAGTAATAAGGGGAAATTTTATATCTTTAGAGGCTTATCTGAAGAAAATAGAGAAAGAGAAGATTAACGAATTGGGCTTACAACTTAAAAGGCTAGAAAAAGACCAAATTATAAACCCCCAACCAAAAATTAAACTTGAAATACAAAAATTAAAAGGAGAAATCAATAATATTGAAAGTAAAAAAACTATTGAATTAATAAATAAAACCAAGAGTTGGTTTTATGAAAAAGCCAATAAAATAGATAAACCTTTGGTAAATTTGATCAAAAAAAAGAAAGAGGAAAATCAAATTGATAGTCTTACAAATGAAAAGGGGGATCTTTCCACCAATGAAGAGGAAATTAGAGAAATAATAAGGAGTTACTTTGCCCAACTTTATGCCAATAAATTTGATAATTTAAGTGAAATGGATGACTTCCTCCAAAAATATAGGCTCCCTAGATTAACAGAGGAGGAGATAAATTGCTTAAATAGTCCCATTTCAGAAAAAGAAATAGAACAAGCTATTAATCAACTCCCCAGGAAAAAATCCCCAGGGCCAGATGGATTCACATGTGAATTCTACCAAACATTTAAAGAACAATTAGTCCCAATGTTATATAAATTATTTGAAAAAATAGGGGATGAAGGAGTCCTACCAAACTCCTTTTATGACACAGACATGGTACTGATACCTAAACCAGGTAGATCGAAAACTGAGAAAGAAAATTATAGACCAATCTCCTTAATGAATATTGATGCTAAAATCTTAAATAAGATATTAGCAAAAAGACTTCAGAAAATCATCTCCAGGATAATACACTATGATCAAGTAGGATTTATTCCAGGAATGCAGGGCTGGTTTAATATTAGGAAAACTATTAATATAATTGACCATATTAATAATCAAATTAATAAGAACCATATGATCATCTCAATAGATGCAGAAAAAGCATTTGACAAAATCCAACATCCATTCCTACTAAAAACTCTTGAGAGTATAGGAATAAATGGACTATTCCTTAGAATAATCAGGAGCATATATTTAAGACCTTCAGTAAGCATAATATGCAATAGAAATAAACTGCAACCTTTCCCAGTAAGATCAGGAGTGAAACAAGGTTGCCTACTATCACCATTACTATTCAATATAGTACTAGAGACGCTAGCCTCGGCAATAAGAGCAGAGAAAGAGATCCAAGGAATTAGAGTAGGAAATGAGGAAATTAAACTGTCACTTTTTGCAGATGACATGATGGTATACTTAGAGAACCCCAAAGACTGCTAAAAAGCTACTAGAAATAATTCAAAATTTCAGCAAAGTGGCAGGATACAAAATAAATCCACATAAATCCTCGGCATTTTTATATATCACTAACAAAATGCAACAGCAAGAGATACAAAGAGAAATTCCATTCCAAACAAATGTTGAGAGTATAAAATATTTGGGAATCCATCTACCAAAGAAAAGTCAGGAATTATATGAGAAAAATTACAAAACACTTGCCACAAAAATAAAATCAGATTTAAATAATTGGAAAGACATTCAGTGCTCTTGGATAGGCCGAGCGAATATAATAAAGATGACAATACTCCCCAAACTAATCTATTTATTTAGTGCTATACCAATCAGACTCCCAAGAAACTATTTCAATGACCTAGAAAAAATAACAACAAAATTCATATGGAAGAATAAAAGGTCGAGAATTGCAAGGGAACTAATGAAAAAAAACTCAGAGGAAGGTGGTCTAAGTGTACCTGATCTAAAGCTATATTATATAGCAGCAGTCACCAAAACCATTTGGTATTGGCTAAGAAATAGACCGGTAGATCAGTGGAACAGATTAGATACAAAGGACAAAAAAGGGTACATCTATAGCAACCTAATCTTTGACAAACCCAAAGATACCAACATTAGGGATAAAAATTCATTATTCGGAAAAAACTGTTGGGAAAACTGGAAATTAGTATGGCAGAAATTAGATATGGATCCACACTTAACACCATATACCAAGATAAGATCAAAATGGGTCTATGATTTAGGCATAAAGAATGAGATCATAAATAGATTAGAGGAACAGAGGATAATCTACCTCTCAGACCTGTGGAGGAGGAAGGAATTTATGACCAGAGGAGAACTAGAGATCATTATTGATCACAAAATAGAAGATTTTGATTACATCAAACTAAAAAGTTTCTGTACAAATAATACTAATGCAAACAAGATTAGAAGGGAAGTAACAAATTGGGAAAATATTTTTAAAAACAAAGGTTCTGACAAAGGTCTCATTTCCAAAATATATAGAGAACTGACCCTAATTTATAAGAAACCGAACCATTCTCCAATTGATAAATGGTCAAAGGATATGAACAGACAATTCTCAGAGGAAGAAATTGAAACTATATCCACTCACATGAAAGAGTGTTCCAAATCACTACTGATCAGAGAAATGCAAATTAAGACCACTCTGAGATACCACTACACACCTGTCAGATTGGCTAAGATGACAGGAACAAATAATGATGAATGTTGGAGGGGATGTGGGGAAACTGGGACACTAATACATTGCTGGTGGAGTTGCGAAAGAATCCAGCCATTCTGGAGAGCAATCTGGAATTATGCCCAAAAAGCTATCAAACTGTTCATACCCTTTGACCCAGCAGCGCTACTACTGGGATTATATCCCAAAGAAATACTAAAGAGCAGAAAGAGACATATATGTGCCAAAATGTTTGTGGCAGCTCTTTTTGTTGTAGCTAGAAACTGGAAGATGAATGGATGTCCATCAGTTGGAGAATGGTTGGGTAAATTGTGGTATATGAAGGTTATGGAATATTATTGCTCTGTAAGAAATGACCAGCAGGAGGAATACAGAGAGGCCTGGAGAGACTTAGAGGAACTGATGCTGAGTGAAATGAGCAGAACCAGAAGATCACTGTACACTTCAACAACAATACTGTATGAGGATGTATTCTGATGGAGGTGGAAATCTTCAACATAAAGAAGATCCAACTCACTTCCAGTTGATCAATGATGGACAGAGGTAGCTACACCCAGAGAAGAAACACTGGGAGGGGAATGAAAATTGTTAGCACTAATATCTGTCTGCCCAGGTTGCATGTACCTTCGGATTCTAATGTTTATTGTGCAACAAGAAAATGATATTCACACACATGTATTGTACCTAGACTATATTGTAACACATGTAAAATGTATGGGATTGCCTGTCATCGGGGGGAGGGAATAGAGGGAGGGGGGGATAATTTGGAAAAATGAATACAAGGGATAATATTATAAAAAATATATATATAATAAAAATTAAAAAAAAAACAAAAAAACACTTGAATCATAAGTTAGGGCCTGGAGAGAATCTTTCAGGCCATATTGTTCTGTGCTTTAACTTAATAGAAAAGAAAATTAAATGCATGGAGGCCCAAGGTCACACAAACAGTAAGCTGAAGAATGGAGCTTAGCTCTCAGTCCTCAGATGTCCAGGCCAGCTCTGGCCTGTACTCAGTCAGGCCGCTGATTGGTCACCTTGTAAACTGAAGCGTAACTATAAATCTACATTGTTTAATATTTTATATCGAGGCTCAGAGTGTACATTAAATACTAATGTTCTTGGTATAAATCACATATGTGATAATTAGGTGGCATAGTGAATAACAGCTTACTTGGATTCAAGAAAACCTGAATTTGAATCTTGCCTCAGGCATTTGCTTGCTCTGTGATGCTAGGCAAGTAATTTAATCTCTTTTTTTTCTCAGGGTTTTATTTTATTGTATTTTTTTGTAAAATGGGGGGGAAAATCTTAACTCACAAGTTTTGGGGAGATTAAAATGACTAATATATGAATTTTGTTGTAAACTTTCTTGACTATGCTAAATAAATATCAGCTATTGCGGTTAATATTTTCATTTCCACTATGCTCTGTGCCCTGGGCAACTTGTTCTATAATAGCCTAAGTTGATTGGGCCAGTGGGAATCTAAACTGAATCTGAATCTAGAAGTATTTCTTTGACAGGCCAGCACTTCTCCTGAAGGGAATGGTGCTAGAGGGAATACAGGCCTTGGTGGGTCTTATTTTTTTCACTGGAATGATCTGAGCCAGTCTTTGTAATGCTGTCTTTCAGATTGTGGACTACATCCTCCCACCCTTGGTCTCTTTGGTTCAAAGTCAGAATGGTAAGTAGAGCCACATCTACCGGAACGCTCCCAGAGCTCACATTCTGAATTTATCAGACGTTCTTGGTCACGTTTTTGATATGTTTTCTTTCAAGTGGAATGGAGGCTCTTCAGTTTGCGGTTGTTGTCCGAGACCACATCCCTACTGGTCAGCCATGAGGTTGTGGCGGAGGAGAAGGAGGAGAGCATGGATTCCAACTCCAAGCTTCTGTCACTGATTCGAGACGTTCTGCTTCCCCAGTAAGTATGGCCATCTTGCTGGGCTGAGACAGCTGGTGTGCTGGTGTTCATGTAACTGGGTCAGTGCTGGAGGAGAGCTCAGAAGCCTGACCCAGGCTTACTTTAACATTTCACGGGTGCAGAGAGAGGCCAGAAATGGCCTCATGACCAGCTGAGGTCACACCAACCTCGTGCCCTGTGTCCATGCCGTGTTTTGTCACCTAGTATTGGAAGTTAAAGTGATGATCCATCATTGCTCCTCACAGGTCCCAAGGGAATCTGGCTCTCTTTAAAAGGGTGCAGTTTGGGGGCTCTCATCTGCAAGAATTAGAACACAAGGACAAAAGCACACTAAATGTGTTCACAACCTTGTCTGTCTAAGGGTTGTCACAGGCTTCAGCTATAGTCCTTTCTGTATCTTCATCATCCTAAGTAGAAGAGCCCTGTGTGTGATCCGTCTGTGTGTGAACAAGGGGCTGAATGTCCTATTAGACAGAATTGCTCTTAGAAGTCCCAACAATAAATGTTGATAATAAAAATCCCCAGGAACTATGGTCAGCTGCCGAGATATTTTTGAAAATGCCACTCACGGTGTCTCTGCATGGCCTTGAGGTGACTCTGGCTCTTGAGCCTCTTGCCAACAGAGCCACGCTGAAGGCTCTGTCAGACTAGAAAGTGAGTGGGGGGGCCATCGCCCACATCTGACCTGTGAGCGGTGAAAACCAGCATGATGCAGAATGGGCCTGTCTCGTGTGGCCCCCATGAGTGAGTGCAGTGAGTGAGGTAGAGTGTCAGAAGATGGGACCCTCCACATGAAGCTCCACACAGTTTCTAAGCTGTCCGCAAACATTCTGCCGTTGGATTCAAAGGGAGAGATCCTGCTGAGCCAAGCAGACCTCCTCTTGGAGGAATTAAGCCATGTAAAGCTTCATGTTCTCATTTTCAGTGAAATCAGAAAATGGAAAAATATTTCACACAAATGGAAGCATGACCCACAGATTCTCCTTTGAGATACAACAAAGGAGTTGGTAAAGTACAGAATGAATGTGTGAAGGCAGCATATACACAGATGTATGCATCTATCTATACACACAGTTATGTACACATGACTAAGTAAAAATTTGTTTTCTTGGCTCTACTAGCTTGTAGTAAGGGCTTTGTTTTTCCTTTGTTATCAGCTGGGGTGGGAAAAGAGTCAAAAGGAGAGAAGGTAAATATTTGATGATTAAAAAATGCCCATTTTAAAATTTCAAAAAAGTATCATGACCAGTTTCCTGAGGGAGCAGTTGTATCTAAATCTAGCTCCCTTCCATCATCTCAATGTAGAAAACAATAAGCGAACACCAAACAAAGAGGGCATGGGAAAGACTTCGTCACATGGAAAACTTCACCAAAAATTCAGCACTGAGAGCACAAACAATGTGAGGATGTGTGTTTTAAGGACAGTGCTTGAACTTAGGCCTTTCTTACACAGCCCTGTGTTGTACTGCTATATTTAGTGTCTCTTTTATAGACTAGAAATGTAATTATCGGGGCTAGTTCTGTAATTTCACTGATAGAGATGAATCTCAAATAAGAAAATTTGACCAGTAATAATGGCTCAGGTAAAGAACAACTCCAAGAAATGGTAAATAATTATGTGGAAGAGAATAATAAAAGTGTTAAGTAAGATATCAAAATTTATGTAGTGCTGCTACTATACTACTTAGGGAAAAATATTTCAGGAACAAAAATATCCATCATCTGCATGAGATAATAATTGGGCCCACGGGACATCAAATACAACAAGCAGTATTGTTTCCAGATGACTGATGTTTAAGCATTATTTCTTCTTTCTTATTAAGAAATTAAATTTATTGGAGCAGAAAGTTAAATATGCCAATCATTTTGTTAGATTGTTTTTCTTAATTTTTAAAACATAATTATTTATTGGAAAGTGATAGTACTGTCAAAACAAAATATATCAAGTCTTTTTAAAAAATAAGGGAGTTAGGAAGGATTGAACCTACTAAGCAATCAAATAACAGCACCAGAAAAAAATTGGAATTGGTTGTATTTTAAGTAAAGAAATGACTTGTCACCACTATGCAAGTTATTTCTGAAGCAGCTGTGTGTGGTGAAAATACCAAATTATTACAGAAAAGTTAAAAAATAATATGTTAGAAGAAAGAATAAAATGAGAAGATATGATATATAATTTTTATCAACAGATTTAGCATGATTTATACAAATTGTTGATACCAAAGAATGGAAAGTGAATAAGAGAACAGACAATGACTTAAACTATCACCATTTTCCAAAGAAATTTTACTGCTGTGAATAAGTCATAACAAGTAGGAGACAGTGGCAAGCTACAGCCAGCAAACATTTAATGTACTTGCCTGGAGAAGAAATCTGGCAGCCATAGACAACACTGGTTTAGCATAAATTCATTTGTAAAATCTTATGAAGAAAGATGTAGAACTACTTCACAAAACAGAAAAAATTAAATGAAGAGGGAAAATAGTATGTAGAAAACTTGACATGAGATTCCATTAAGGCAGATAAGCTCGAGAGAATCTAAGGATGAATCTGGGAAAGCAATAAACTGATAAAACACAAATCTATTACAATTTTACTAGCTTTGTTTTTATCAGTGATTTTGGAACCATCATATTTGGACTCTTTTAATAACAATCTTTTATATGTTGCCTAAGACTGAATAGGAGGGGAAGAGCAGGTTGTATTCAGACAATTGTAGGAATGCTTTAAATATCTGTTGTTTATTGACAGTTAATCTTTTTCATTAATGATTAAGCTTGAACAACAAGATTAAGTGATGATTAAGTGTGACTGACTTAGCTCTTTTCAACAATGAGGTGATTCAGGCCAATTCCATCAGACTTGTAATGGAGAGAGTCCTTTGCACACAGAAAGAGGACTATAGGGACTGAATGTGTATCACAAAGTAATATTATCACCTTTTTTGTTGTTGCTTGTTTGTTTTTCTTATTTTTTTCCTTTTTGATCTGATTTTTCTTGTGTATCATGACAAATGTTGAAATATGTTTGGAAGAAAAAAACAAAATAAAATGAGCTAGAAGGAAAAAAATTAATTATCCTTAGATTTGCAGAGTATGCAAGTTTAGGTTCTGTCTTGAGCTCTTTTGCTTTTCAAAATATATTATTTCCATTCCCTTCTATGGTTTGTTGTGGTTATAAAATTATCTTGTGTTATTCAAATTTACTTTATACTTAAAGTTACTCCTTCAGGTCTGTTACAGATAGTGCTGTCATCTAGAGTGTCAAAATTAAACATTATATATCTTGGAATTCATGGTGTAGGCTTGACTGCTCCCTTCCCTTGGCCTAGGACAATTCCTGGGACATGGGGAAATTGGGACACTAATGTTCTATTGGTGGAATTGTGAACTGATCCAATCATTTTGGTTGGATCTTTTGAACTTTGATTAAACAGCTATGAAACTGAATATATTCTTTGACTTGATGATACCATCACTAGTTCTGTATCCCCCCCCAAAAATTGTGGGGTTTTTTTAAAACAAAAAATCAAAACCCAAAATTGGCCTATTTGTACAAAAATATTTATATCAGTTCTTTTTTGTAGAGGTGAGGGGATTTGAAATTTAGGGAATGTCCATCCATTGGGAAAAGACTGAACAAGTTGGGGCAAATGATAGTAATGGAATAGTATTGTGTTATAAGAAATAACAAGAAGGATGCTTTCAGAAAAATCTGGGAAGATTTACATCAATTGATGCAAAATGAAGTGAGGAGACACTGTAAACAGTACCATCACTACCAACAATACTATATGATGATCAACTGTGAATGACGTAACTATTCTCAGCCATACAATTATCCAAACCGATTCCAAAAGACTCACGACTAAAAATACTATCCACTTGCAAAGAAAGAACCGATCACATCTGAATGCAGATCAAAGTATTTTTACTTAATTTTAAAAATTTTAATCTTTTTTTTCAAAACATAATTAAAATACAAATGTTTTGCATGATTGCACATGTACAACTTATATCATCAAACCACTTGCTATCTGAGGGAGAAGGCAAGGGCTTGAAGTAATATTAAAATTGTTTTTACATAATTGGAAAAATGTTCAAATCCCTCTCAAAACAAACAAAAATATATTTTACTTGGTTAGAGATCTTATGTTCTCTTTTTAACATTGATTTTTGCTTCTGTTCTTCCAAATTATTCTTGACTACAATATGTGTCACCAATTAATAAATTGTTCTCTCTTTTTCTTTGAGAAAGATTTACTACTATGGATTATTTTTTTCCTATTCTGTTGTGCAGGCCTTAAATTCTTCACTTTGTGTCTTTTTGACTGTCAAGAGCCTTGATTTTCTCCTGAACTATTCAGGAATGTCCCACGGTGCTTCCGTGCTCTCTTCGGAACTATACAAGCTTCTCTGCTTCGTCTCTTACTGATCTATTTCCTTTGTCTTATTTAGAGACACTTGAACTAGTTTAGATGTTTTGGTGGCCATGTTATTTTCTATTTTAATAGAGTTGTTGGGCTAAGATTTTTATAAAGTGTTCTCTCTTCCAAGATCGTTGGTAATTTCATTCTTTTTTGTCTTATATTCCCTACTTCTTTTTTTAATTCTTTCCCTTTGATGACAGAGTCTCTGCTGCAAAGTTGTTTCACGCTCTTCTCTCTTTGGGGAATTCACTTTTCACTGGCCTTACTCCCAGACCAGAGTGATTTCTTGGGGGGGGGCTGGGGAGGGAAGCAGTGACCTCTGCTGTTTGCTAATTTCCCTCCCTTCCACGCTGATACCCCTCCCCAGTTCCCTCTGATCTTGAATTCTCTGGCAGACCACTGGGCAGCTCATTGCTGCTTTAAGCAGAAAGAGTATGCTTTTCACTACTTTTTTTTACCATGTGCTGCAAGGAGGGAGGCCGAGTCGAGTTCTGTTGCCACAAAATGATAGGGTTTAGACCGGGACCGCCCCAGCTAGGAAACTTCCCGGTGGCTTCCGGAGCACAAACCTGGGGATCCCGCCGTGATGTCTGGCCAGAGGTTAAGATGTGGGGATGAAAGAGGGACAAGTCTGTCAGTTCATTGTGGTGTTCCCCTGTTATTCTTAGAGCACTTTCCCACGGCGTTCAGAGCGCCTCCGTTTTCCGTAACCAGGGTTTCCTGCACGGACGGCGGGTCCTGGGTCAGTTGTCCGGCCCGCAGTCGCGAGTGCCGGAGCGCTGGGCCGTGCTCTGTTTGGTCTCAGAGGCCGCACGGAGCGCCATCATCTGCTAGGGGAAGCTCAGCTCCCTCGCTTCAGTCCGGGCTTAGACTCTTCCAGTTAAATCCCACCCGAGCGGGAGCTCAGCTGGAGGCATCCCCCAGCCCAGGGCGTCTGATTGCGTCACTGATTACGTCACTGAAAAGCGGGAATGAGCCCTGCTTCCCCCACTGCTGACCAAGGAAGCGTGGGAGCCTCGAGTTCTACCAGAGCCAGTGAAACTGGCGTAGTCTGGCTCCCGGCCTCGATCTGCCACAGATCCCCCCAAGTGACAGCCCCGAGGGCCCCGGCCGTCACCCAGGCTGAATGCAGCCCTCCGCGGCATTTCTCCTGGAGGTATCACGGAGGGAACGTCCTCATCCGTTATGAAGCTACCCGGCTCTCAGGGGGACGGAGGACCCTCCCATTACGGACTCTGGAACGTCTGCCAGCCAAGACTGCGGGGACCCCCGTGATGTTACGCCCCTTTCCTTCTTGGAGACGCGGAACGGAGGCCTCTTCGGTCTCCTGGGGAGTAGTCCCCTCTTGCTGCGTAACCTGTAGGAGTCCGCGCCCCTGCCCCTGCACTCTCCGGCAGGCTCTCTCCTGGGGAAGGGACCCTCGGCCGCCTCCCAAGCTGAAGGCCTCCCCCGCTGCCCTCACTGCTGTGTGCCGCGGACAGCACGCCCGTCCTTGCCAGAAAATCCGTCGGCCCCGTTTGAGTTGTCTCAGGAAGATCCTGAGGTCATCCGACAAGATAAAGTTCTAGACCCCGAGAGCCCCTTCGGCCGATCTGCCGAGGCCGCAGCTCTGTCTGCGGAGAGCCCAGCCCTGGCACGGCCCAAGCTGCCACAGGCGCATTTACTACAGGATTCTTTTACAGAGAACTTGCTAGAGCTGGCCCTCCCGGGGTGGCCAGAATGGTGGGCGCGAGGTCTTTCCGAGAACTTCAGGGTTGATTGTGAGACTCGGCTGATGCTGGCGCGGGAGGTCGTGGGCCTGTTAAAGACGGCTCCACGAGCGAAGAGAACCGCAGGTGCCCAAAGGAAGCTGGAATGCCCAGATCTCGAGACCCCTCCATCCGAAGGCTCCTCCACGCTCTTCGTGCCCGGCTTGTGGCAGGGCCTTGTGAGTTCCTAGGACTGAGCCCCTGCCGTCAACCCCCTGAAGTCAGGCCCAAACATAGGGACGTTGTTAGTGCTCCAGGCAGGGACGACAGTCTTCTTGGGGTGTTGCGGAGTTATTTGCTTTACTCGGGACTGGAGAAATTGTCTAATCCTCCATCCTGATGTCACATTACCCATTACCTTTGGGCAGTTGCACAGTGTTTTTAATTACTCTAGCTTCTCCTTGAAACAAGGGCATATTTTTAACTTAGAAATTCTTCTGTCACTCTGTGAGCCACGACATACACTGTCTCCTTAAGGCTGAATGGAGAGGGGCACAATGGACAGGAGTAGGCTGCAATATAATAAAGAATTTCCCAGCAGAAGCTTCGGGTAAAAGTGTGACTAAGAAGCTAGATGAGTCAGTCATGACGTGAGAAGTCCTGAATACACTGACCGAGTACAATAGATTCCTTGTAAAGTCTTGTTGATTAATTAAAGAGTCCCCGAGGATGATCACAGTCACTTAAAATGTTCCAATGGGCCGCCATCTCAGCTTATATGGAATGACCAATCTGGAGCCCAAAGGACAGATAAGCCTCTCTCTTCCCTTTCCTATTCATGGGCGGGTGGGAGCGGAAGGCCTCTGGTTGCCATCTCTCTCACATATGTTGACAGATTATTTTCTGTCTCATTTTTTTGTTTGTTTGTTTTGCTTTTTGGTTTTGCTTAACAGTTTTTCTTTGAGACAACAGAAGGGTATTGTGAAAGGACCTGTAAAAATACACACAAGGTATTGAAAAAATTGCATAAAACCTTAAAAAAAAGAATAAAGATAGTGTGTAGTAAATATACCTGAGTAGCAATGCAGTCATCACTTGCCTTCAATTAAAAGCAAAATTAAAATGGAATTTAAAACATTCCAGCTACCATATTTATCTCATAAAATCTTACTGCCTCAATTCTCCTAATTAGGTTGATGTTTAATTAATTGATGTTAAGTAAGCAAAGTTAACTCCTATTTCTGTTACTTTGCAGTGGTCCTCAAAGTTTTTAAATGGGGGCCACTTCACTGACCCTCAGATTGTGGAGGGCCGGACTATAGTAAAAACAAAAACTCACACTGTCTCCCCCCTCAGCCCATTGGCCATCACCCAGCGGGCTGCATCTGGCCCTCAGGCCGTAGTTGGAGAACCCCTGCTTTACAGTCTACAAAGTACAAAACCAAGTGCTTTAGTACTTGAACCCATCAGTCAAGCATTTTTTGACCACCTTTTGTGTACGCAGTACTGTATTAGGCACTGTAGTGGGGTTGCCAACTCAACAGACTCTGTTACTATGTGCAGAATGTACATGGCGAGAAACATGCAAAGAAATATGTCCTTTAGAGACGTGCCATGACTGGAGTAGAACATTAGGTGATGGGCAGGATTTGGATTGGTGGAGAAGGGGAGTGAAGACCTTGCAGGTAAGGAACAAAGTGCAAGTAAAAGTAAAGGCATGAAAATGCAGAGGAATAATAGTTGACCAGCTTAATTTGAGCAAGAAGTTTTATGCTTACAGGTCATCAAAGAGCATATTGGAGAATGGGGAGAGAAGGCCTGAAATAGAACTCGTAGATTCTCTAGGGAGCATGGTCTCCACAAAGGAGGAGTGACTTGATCAAAATGATTCATTTAGGAGAATTAATTTTCTAGTTTGTGGAATGTGTTGGATCACAAAAATATGGGAAAGAGACCAATTCTGAATCTCTTGTAATAGCTAATAGCTAAGAATTTGAATTATGGAATAGAAATAAGGCTTTGATAGGAGACATATAACTAGAAATAATTAACAGGATATGCTGAAAATAGAGGAAGGAGTCCAAGGTCACCCATTTTGGGAACTGGGAACTGGGAACATGATGAAATTAAAAAAAAAAAAAAACTACGACAACAGTATTAGCTCCTGTTTCTTGATTCTTGAATATTTACAAAATGCTTCACATAAATTATCTCATCTCCTAATATCATATCTATTATCTCACCATAGCAACCCTGTGATGTTGGTTCTATTATCCTCATTTTTATTTTTTTATTTATTTTTTGTTTTTGCAAAGCAATTGGGATTAAGTGATGTATCCAGTGTCACTCAACTAGTAAGTGTTAAGTGTCTGAGGTGGGTTTGATTTCAGTGCTTTCCATTGTACCATCCAGCCACTCCCTATTATCCCCATTTTACAGAAGAGGAAATAGTTACAAAGATGCTAAGTGAGTTGACCAGAATCACATAGCTAGTCAATATTTGTGGTCAGATTTTTGCACCCAGGTCTTAATGACCCCAAAGTCGTTGCCCTACCTAACCATTGGTGGAAAGGGTTAAATTAGAATGTGGAGCATAAGTTCACATGTGTTAATTAGGAGGTAATAGGAGGTCCTTTGAGTGGAAATGTGCAGAAAGTACCTGGAGTTGTGTGAGGAGAGTTCAGGAAAGAGGTAGCGATGTGAATCATTAGTGTGGGCATCCGTGAAAGCTGTGCTTAGTCTGGCGCAGTGGGCTCTTAATTGGCCTCCATTCCTCCAGTCTCTTCCCACTCCCATCCATCTTCCCCACGGCTGCCAAATTGATTTTCCTAAAGCTCAAGTCTGACCATATAACCCCCCTTATTCAGAAAACTCCCATGGTTCCCTGTGACCTCCTGGATCAAATGTAAAAGCCTCCATTTGGCATTTAAAACTCTTGACATGGACCCCTTTCTCTCTTTCCAGTCTTGCTCCTCACACTGCCCTCCTTTCCCAGCCCAGTTTTAGTTCCGTTGTGCCACAGGGTCTTCCTATTGTCAAGAACAGATTTCTAAGGGTTGTGGTTTTACTATTTTTTTCTCTAACTTTGAGTGGCATTTTTTATTGGAAAGATTTTACTGTCATAAATATTCTCATGGCCATTTGTTGTCTATGTGAGTGCGGCATTCAGCATATTTTCCCTAGGAAAAAAAATAATTACTGCTTTTCTCTTTCTGCCTTCAGTATGACCTATAAAGTCATCAGGGTCTTAATGACTCAGTAAATTATTAAGTTTTTTTTTTTTTGGTTTGTGAGAGAGAAATACATTCATTACAAATGAGAAAGCATTTCTTTTTAGAAATTGGAATTTATAGTTCCCATTAGGAACTAGGAGATTGCAGATGCCATAGGAATAATAGCAGACCAAAGGTGTGCATTTAGGGCTCTGGTTCTTTGTTGGAAGTCCTAGCAAGCACCCCCATGGTTCGGGGGGGGGCAGCCCTTGCCAGGAGTAACTTTAGCCCACCCTGATGGGTGCTCTGATATACTGCACTGGTGGCGGCTTCAGAAGAAAAAGCCAAGTTGATTTTCTTTGGGGTCATTTGTCTACCATTATTGAAGACACCAGTGGCCATCATAAACATCATGATATCCAGAGGAAGTCAGCTCCCTGCCTTCTGATTTCTCCTTGTTCCTTCTTGTTTGTCAAGATTGAGGCCCACTGAGCAGAACCAGATGATTGTGACATCTCCCAGGGAAAAGCGTGAAAGCGTTTGCACGCCTTGTAAACCCTGACAGACTGGAAGTTCCTTGAGGGAAGGTGTTGTTTTATTTGTCTCTGGGTTCACAGGAGCCAATGCAGCATCTGCCACAGTATATATCAGAGTGAATTGGAGGGGCCAGGATGCGGCTGCCACAAAACTTAATGTTTTATCACCAGAGTTCTCCCAGTTGCCCAGTTGTGATACACACTGTGAACAACATACCCAAATTGCAAGACATAGGAAGCACTGGAATAAAAGGGGAGTTGGGTGCTGTGATGAAGGAATCAGGGGTCACATAACTGAGTCCAGATCCTGGCTCTGCTGTGTAGTTGTGGGAAAGGAACACTCTCTCTGGCCCTGTTTCCTTGTCTTGCCTAGCACATAGTGCTTTGTAATTGTTTTCCATTTATTCATTCATTTACTCATCAGAACAGATAAATCTATGTGGTCACTTCTGCTGAAGTTGCTTAAATTGCAATTATTTATGTAAAAGAACTGTTTTAAAGGCACTGTGAGGGAGGTGATGGTCCCAGCATTCTCTGCCCTGGGAAGCCCACATCTGCAATATTGTGTTCAGTTCTTGGTGACACATTTTGAGAAGGTTAGCTAGAGGAGGTCAGCCAGGATGGATGAGGGACCTCTGGAGAAGAGAAGACTCATTGTTGTTGACATTTGGTCGGGTCCAATTGTTTTTGACCCCATTTGGGCTTCTTTGGCAAAGATACTGGAGTGGTTTGCCCTTACCTTCTCCATTTCATTTTACAGATGAGAAAATTGAGACAAAAAGGGTGAAGTGACTTGCCCAGGATCACCCACCCAGTAATTGTCTAAGGCTGGATTTGAACTTGGGAATATAAGTCTTCCTGACTTTGGGCCAGCCTCTCTCTCTGCTGTTGCACCCAGAGAAGACTCAAGAGGGACAATGTTTATCTTGAAATGTTTGAATGATGGTCACGTGAAAAATCACTGAGACTAGTTTTGTCTGTTCGCAGAGAATTTGGAATAGTGAGTGAAAATTGCAGGTTTAGGTTTAATGAAGTGGATTGGGTAGGCTCTAGAAGGGAGTGTATCTATTAATTAGAAGTCTTAAAACAAAAGATATTATAGAAAGGATACCTTTTGGGGTATTTATAAGCTTCAGTACTGTTGAGATCTCTCTCCAAAAAGGTGTATAAAGAGCACCATACCAACAGCCCAAGTGCTGCACTATCACCCCAGAGATAGGAATAGAAACAGAGAGGATATTGGGGTCTCTGTGGACAATTGATGGAAATACATAGATAAGAATTGCAAGAAAGGAAATGTCAAAAAGAAATTTTGATTTCCATAGCTGTATGTGTGGGGGAGTATTAGTCATTTATCATCCAGTTATGGAGTTCACCAATTTTATTTTTTTTTAAATGTCCTAATGATCATTCCATTAGGAATGTGCCATTCTACATTCATTTCTGAAAGACATTAATGCATGTAGGGCTAATCAATATAGTTCTAATGTGTACCTATTTATTGTCATTATATGTGTGTGTATGAGAGTGGGTGTATATATGCATATTCTTTTTCTTGTCATATTCCACTTACTTGTTATTTTTAATGGAAATGTAGTTTTCCATTGCATTATCATTCTGCATTTTCCTTGGTCCTTCCCAAGTAGTTGAGCATTTGGGCTATTTCCAGATTTTTGCTATTATAGATAGAGTTGCTATGAACATCTTTCTGCAAATTGCTTTCTTTTTTGCTTTTGAATTATTTCCTTGGGGTAAAATCCCCAAAGTGGAATCACTGAGCCAAAGGGTAGGAACAGTTCTTATAGCTCTTGTTACATGTGGTCAAATTGCTTTCCAGAAATATTGAACCGATTTTTATTGCCACCAGCAAAGTATAAATGTACTTGTTGACCCAGAACCCTGCCAACACTGAATGTTAGAATTTTAATTTATTTTCAGTGGTTTAATAAGTGTATAATGGTACCAGTATATATAGATTATTCCATAATGCTTTAAATTTGTTCTAGTTTGCATGTTTTTAATTGCTGTTGGGACTGAATTTTTGAATGTAAAGACCTTACTGAACTTATTTTTTTCTTATATAAGTTGGTTTTAAATTTCTTTGGTCACTTAGTAAGTGGAATTTGAGCATTAACCACATACTTTTGCATCAGTTTTTTGTATAGTTTGGAAAGAAAGTTTTTGTCAGTTAGATATGTCCTGTGTTTTTGAACGTCTTTTATTTTACTTTTTACATAGCATCTTAGATACAGAGATTTAAATTTTATATATACTTATATATACCTATCTTATTTTAAATTATATCCTTCATTTCTTTAGTACTCAAAAATTTATCTACTGTATATAGTGGGAATAAATACTCTATTCTGTTTGCAAATCTTTTACTCATCTGGAATTTTTTGCAGGATATTATAATAGCTGGATTTATATAGTACACTTGTATTTCAATTAATTCTCCATTTTGATATATAGTTTTAACATAAAAATGCTAAAAAGCATTTTCCTTCATTTTAAGGCTCCTTATGGTTCATCAGACAACCAGATTGCATTGAATAAAGTGCTGGACTTGGATTTGGGAAAACCTAATCTTATATATCCACTAGCTGAGTCACTCTGGGCAATTAACCTCTCTTAGCCTCAGTTTCCTATTCTGTAAAAAGATAGAGAAGGATTCTGAGAAGATGGCAGAGTAGGTTGGTAAATTTCAAGTTCTCCTGATTTCTCCCACAAATAGAATGAATTTGAACCTTAAGTTGAAATAGACTGGTGAAAAAACAAGAAGATTTGGGACAGAACTGGATCCTCTGGATTCAACCTAAGATCTGAAGAAAAGCTCCAGGTTGGGGACTAACCTGTCTGACGTGCAAACACCTCGGGGCTAATTCCTCAGAAACATGAAGTGGGGACCCCTCGGACTAGCTGGGTATGGCTGGAGCCTCAGCAGGAACCACAGAGACTTTCACCTCCTGGACTGTTTGTGGAGTCAGGGTCTGATTCTGGGAAGACTGAGGGAAAGAACGTTGGCTGATTGGGAACATCAGGCCCAGCTATGCTGCAGAGACTTGATCCTGGGCAAAAAGGAACCAGCCTAGCAAGATTGCAGAAGCAACAGGGAAGGGTGCTGGCTGTGGGCACTTGAAGGAGAGGAGAGCTCTTGTTTTGGGGTTCCCAGTCAGAGTGGAGAGCTGAAGGTAAGCTTGAGGCACCATCCCCTCCATCCCATGATTAGAGGTGCTTACACTGATATTTCTTATAAAAAAACAAAACAAAACAAAAAAACAAAAATGAACTAATAAAGAAGAAACTCCACTATTGAAACATATTATAGGAAAACTTTAGTTAAAAACAAAACAAAACTTCTATCCCAGAGAGTAACAGTAAATGACTGCCCTGAGAGAATTTGCAGAACTCAAAAAAGAATTTAAAAATCAAATGAGAGATATTGAGAAAACATTAAAAATAAATTAAAACCGTGCAAGAAAAAGAAGAATCTTATGGGGGAAAAAAGTTAACCAAATAGAAAAAGAGGTAGTCTCAGAGATGAAAATAATGCTTTGAAAATTAAAATTGGGCAAAGGGAAGCCAGTGAAGCTTCAGAAACCAAGAAATAACAAAGTAGATTATAAAGAATGAGAAAATAGAATATAATATGAAACATTTTGTAAAAAAAAAAAAAATGACAGATCTGGAGAATAGATTAAGAAGAGAAAATATAAGAATAGTTGGGCTGCCAGAAAGTTGTAATGCAATAATGTAGGAAATAATCCAAGAAAATTGTTCTGGAGTGATAGAACATGTGGGGAAAACAGAAATAGAAAAAAATGCACCGATCTCCACCTCAAAGAGATCCTATGTGGTAAACATACAGGAATCTTATAGCCAATTTTCAAAACCCCCAGATCAAAGAGAAAAATTTGCAAGAAACAAGAAAAAAAAAACAATTCAAATATGCTGGAACTACAATTAGAATTGTACAAGACTTATCATCAGCTACAATAAACGATTGCAGGTCCTGGAATTATATTTACCAGCAATCAAAAGAACTAGACCTGCAGCCAAAAATATCATATGCAGCAAAATTATAATCCTGAATGAGAAAAAATGGGCATTCAGCCAACTTGAGGATTTTCAGGAATATCTATCAACAAAACTCAAAGTTAATAGAAAATTTTACATAGAAGAGCCAATATAAAAGATCAATTTTAAGAAAGTTAATATGGACAAAAACTATTTTTGGATCGGGACAAACATGGACAAATTATGTGGAGGGGGTACAGAGGAAGAATAGACTCAGAGGCATTAAGAAGGGGGAAGAGGACTTGTAGTTCTGAAAACCTACTCATATGGAGAATGGGTTCAATAGGTAAACAATACTACAGGTATACCATAAAGGGTATAGCGTAAAAGGCTGAAACTCTGAGTAGGTGCACTGGAATCAGGCAACCGAGAACTTAAGGCTAATTACCTATTGGACAATACTCTATTAGCATATGCTTGGAAAATGGCCCTTCCCACTATTCTGTGCTGGCTGGATCTTTTGGTGTATACAGATAATTGTAGGAGGGATTAGGGGGTGGAGTAAGACAAGCCAGAATCACTTTGGCTGTACATGAGAAGAAGGGAGGTTGTGGAGATCCTGTGCCCATCCCCTTCACTTCTATCCCTAAAAACCAAGAATAAAGACCAAGGACTTTTGCTTAACCTGACTCCAGCTGATTCTAAGGTATCCAGGGTACTAACTCAGTCTTCACAGGATAGCACCCTCCAAGATGTATAAAGAAATAAGGAGAGAGGAAGGGGTGGATGGGGAAGAAAACAGTGAAGAAAAGGAGACAAGGGAGGGATCCTTGGGTCCGGGGAGGTTAAGTAATAGCAAGGCAAGTTATGGATCAGAATTTGATTAAAGAGGCAGCAACAATAGGAAAGACATGTATGTATATGTGGGGTGGATATGGGTATGAATGAATGTATGTATGTATGTATACATACAAATATTTTTTTCTTAAATATAGCTTCCTTGGGAGTGGTGGGAAAAATGAAAATAACAAAATAAATAAGGCGAAGAACAGAGAACCAAAAAAAACAATTTATAAGGAAATAAAGAACAAAATATTCATGAACATAATTTCTTCTAATATTTATACTTTCTTGATCTGTAATTTGTTTTTATACATTTTGAATCCTCCCTGATGTTGGGCTGGGACCATGACAATGTTCTCTTTTATTTTGCTTTATTTTGTTTTGTATTTCTTTTTTGTTTTCCTTTTTTTCTTATTCTGCTTTTTTCAAATAATAAAAAAAAAAGAATTTTCTTTTTTTAATTTTAATTTTTTTATTTTATAATTATAAATTTTTTGACAGTATATATGCATGAGTAATTTTTTTATAACATTATCCCTTGTTTTCATTTTTCCAAATTTTCCCCTCCCTCCCTTTACTCCCTCCCCTAGATGACAGGCAATCCCATACATTTTACATGTGTTACAATATAATCTAGATACAATATATGTGTGTAAATCCCATTTTCTTGTTCCACATTAAGTATTAGATTCCGAAGGTGTAAGTAACCTGGGTAGATAGACAGTAGTGCAAACAATTTACATTCACTTCCCAGTGTTCCTTCTCTGGGTGTAGTTATTTCTGTCCATCCTTGATCAACTGGAAGTGAGTTGGCTCTTCTTTATGTTGAAGATTTCCACTTCCACCAGAATACATCCTCATACAGTATTGTTGTTGAAGTGTATAGTGATCTTCTGGTTCTATTCATTTCACTCAGCAACAGTTGATTTAAGTCTCTCCAGGCCTCTCTGTATTCCTCCTGCTGGTCATTTCTTACAGAGCAATAATATTCCATAACCTTCATATAACATAATTTACCCAACCATTCTCCAATTGATGGAAATCCATTCATCTTCCAGTTTCTGGCCACTACGAAAAGAGCTGCCACAAACATTTTGGCACATACAGGTCCTTTTCCCTTCTTTAGTATTTCCTTGGGATATAAGCCCAGGAGTATCACTGCTGGATCAAAGGGTATGCACAGTTTGATAACTTTTTGGGCATAGTTCCAAATTGCTCTCCAGAATGGCTGGATTCTTTCACAACTCCATCAACAATGCATTAGTGTCTCAGTTTTCCCACATCCCCTCCAACATTCATCATTATTTGTTCCTGTCATCTTAGCCAATCTGACAGGTGTGTAGTGGTATCTCAGAGTTGTCTTAATTTGCATTTCTCTGATCAGTAGTGATTTGGAACACTCTTTCATATGAGTGGATATAGTTTCAATTTCATCATCTGAGAATTGTCTGTTCATATCCTTTGACCATTTATCAATTGGAGAATGGTTTGATTTCTTATAAATTATGGTCAGTTCTCTATATAATTTGGAAATGAGACCTTTATCAGAACCTTTAACTTTAAAAATATTTTCCCAATTTGTTACTTCCCTTCTAATCTTGTTTGCATTAGTATTGTTTGTGCAGAAACTTTTTAGTTTGATGTAATCAAAATCTTCTATTTTGTGATCAATAATGATCTCTAGTTCTCCTCTGGTCATAAATTCTTTCCTCCTCCACAGGTCTGAGAGGTAGACTATTCTCTGTTCCTCTAATCTACTTATGATCTCATTCTTTATGCCTAAATCATGGTCCCATTTTGATCTTATCTTGGTATATGGTGTTAAGTGTGGATCCATATCTAATTTCTGCCATACTAATTTCCAGTTTTCCCAACAGTTTTTTTTCAAATAATGAATTTTTATCCCTGATATTGGTATCTTTGGGTTTGTCAAACACTAGATTGCTATAGATGTACCCTTTTTTGTCCTTTGTATCTAATCTGTTCCACTGATCTACCGGTCTATTTCTTAGCCAATACCAAATGGTTTTGGTGACTGCTGCTATATAATATAGCTTTAGATCAGGTACACCTAGACCACCTTCATCTGATTTTTTTTTCATTAGTTCCCTTGCAATTCTCGACCTTTTATTCTTCCATATGAATTTTGTTGTTATTTTTTCTAGGTAATTAAAATAGTTTCTTGGGAGTCTAATTGGTATAGCACTAAATAAATAGATTAGTTTGGGGAGTATTGTCATCTTTATTATATTCGCTTGGCCTATCCAAGAGCACTGAATGTCTTTCCAATTATTTAAATCTCACTTTATTTAAAAAAAAAAAGAATTTTCTAATTATCTTTCCCAGAGAGCCAAAAAATTACCTCTATATAATTTACGCCCATTATTCCTATTCTGTTTGGGATTAGAGAGAACAAGTCTATTTTTTCTTCTTTTCAACAGTCATTCAAATAACTAAATTGAAAAGAAAAAGTTGGTATGATTTAAAAAAAATAAAAGGATGAGATTGAAATTTAAGATCTTTTTAGCCTCAAATCTATAGACTTATGATTATATATTAAGTTTTTAATAGTAATTTGAATCTATTTTGAAAATCTCTATTCTATTCTTTTTCATCGTTCTTAAACCGGCATTTTAACATTAACAATTATCACTTTTAAGTATGTTTTACATTTGTTAGGGGAAATCCTTGACCATTTCTTTTGTTGTTTTAAATATTTGTTTGAATTCTGATCCACGTACCTTTACATATCATTTCATTATTTGTTTGTAAGGATCTTTTAGTTGGTATTGCAGTAAATGTATCTAAGCAACTTTCAGAGTATTGTTGTCTTTACTTTATTCATTTTTCTTTGCCAAGGGCAAAGCGTCTCCATTTATTCATGTGCTCTTTTATTTTTCCTGTGAGGGTTTTCTCATTTCCTTTGAATAAATCTTATTTCTCCAGATTAAATTGATACTTACAGATTTAATTATTTTTCTTGCTACTATAAACAGAATCTCTTCTTTATTTGCATTTTCAAGCTATGTGCCCTGACTATATAGAATGTAACTGATTACTGTTGTTTTCCCACATATTGATGTAGGCTATTGTCCCAACTTAGCCAGTGACTTCTGGATATGGTTCATAATCTTTTTCTTCATCTTATTCTCTATCATGTTCTAATTTTCATAGAGTTGATGTAAACTGAGATTTTTTTGGGGGGAAGAGTGTTCCTGAATCTCAAACCCAGGGGGGGGGCACACCTTTCCCAGACAACATCCTTCCCAAGATAAGTAATCTCATTCAGTTGGAAATCTCAGCCTGAGACATAGTCAATGTCCTCTATTGAGTGGCTCAAACTCTCCCCTCTAGGCCAACAATGGCCAGATATAACTGGGGGTTTGTCAACCCATCTTTGCAGAAGTCCTAACAGGATTTTGTCCACTGATGAAGATATTTTCTTCTCAGTATAAAACCGTCTTTGCAAAACTATCCTGCCAGTAAAGAATGAGATAATAAATAGATTAGAGGAACAGAGGATAATCTACCTCTCAGACCTGTGGAGGAAGAAGGAATTTATGACCAGAGGAGAACTAGAGATCATTATTGATCACAAAATAGAAGATTTTAATTACCTCAAACTAAAAAGCTTCTGTACAAACAATACTAATGCAAACAAGATTAGAAGGGAAGTAACAAACTGGGAAAATATTTTTAAAGTTAAAGGTTCTGACAAAGGTCTCATTTCCAAAATATATAGAGAACTGACCCTAATTTATAAGAAATCAAACCATTCTCCAATTGATAAATGGTCAAGGGATATGAACAGACAATTCTCAGATGATGAAACTGAAACTATATCCACTCATATGAAAGAGTGTTCCAAATCACTACTGATCAGAGAAATGCAAATTAAGACAACTCTGAGATACCACTACACACCTGTCAGATTGGCTAAGATGACAGGAACAAATAATGATGAATGTTGGAGGGGCTGTGGGAAAACTGGGACACTGATGCATTGTTGATGGAGTTGTGAAAGAATCCAGCCATTCTGGAGAGCAATCTGGAACTATGCCCAAAAAGTTATCAAAATGTGCATACCCTTTGATCCAGCAGTGATACTCCTGGGCTTATATCCCAAGGAACTACTAAAGAAGGGAAAGGGACCTGTATGTGCCAGAATGTTTGTGGCAGCTCTTTTTGTTGTAGCTAGAAACTGGAAGTTGAATGGATGTCCATCCATTGGAGAATGGTTGGGTAAATTGTGGCATATGAAGGTTATGGAATATTATTGCTCTGTAAGAAATGACCAGCAGGAGGAATACAGAGAGGCCTGGAGAGACTTACATCAACTGATGCTGAGTGAAATGAACAGAACCAGAAGATCGCTGTACACTTCAATGCTGTATGAGGATGTATGCTGATGGAAGTGGAAATCTTCAACATAAAGAAGAGCCAACTCACTTCTAGTTGATCAATGATGGACAGAATTAGCTACCCCCAGAGAAGGAACACTGGGAAGTGAATGTAAATTGGTAGCACTACTGTCTATCTATCCAGGTTACTTATACCTTCGGAAGCTAATACTTAATGTGCAACAAGAAAATGGTATTTACACACATATATATTGTATCTAGGTTATATTGTAACATGTAAAATGTATGGGATTGCCTGTCATCAGGGGGAGGGAGTGAAGGGAGGGAGGGGATAATTTGGAAAAATGAATACAAGGGATAATATTATAAAAAAATTACTCATGCATATATACTGTGAAAAAAATTCTAAATAATAAAAAAAGGAAAAAAAAACCTATCCTGCCAGGATTCTTTGCTTACTAAGGTAGCTGTCATGTTAGTGAGAATAAATCTCATTCTTGCCACAAACCTCTTGCCTGTATTTATTAGAGTTTGTGAATTTTTTTTGCAAAAATCTGCACAACTGCTATTAGGAGATCTCTTACCCTCACTTCTCACACCTCATCAGAATCACAGAATTTGGGGTTGGGAAAGAACCTCAGAAGCTATCCCAACCTACTCCCCAAAAGGAATTTTTGTCATGTCCAGGCTTTGCTTAGAGACTCTCACTTTAGTCTGAATATGCTTCCAAGGCAGCATATTCCATTTTTGATAAGTTGTAATTCTAAGGACTTTTTTTTTCTTTTGACATCAAGCCTTAAGTTCATGTTTTTCCTCCTCATCAAAGTTGTTTCCCTTTAGATCTTCAGAATTTCATTTTTGAACATTTCCCTCTTCCTTCTCCCCTTTCAACTGCCCTTTGTAGAATGTCTTTAGCCATCCTCTGAACCCTTTGATATTTGATATTCCAGATTTATTTAGATTTTTTTTGATTAGGTGAAAGAGGAGATTCTTTGCCTCAGTTGCTACTTATCTTTAATCACTGAATGGGTACAGCCTCAGTCAAACTGAGACCTGTTAAAGATCTTAACTTATCTCTCCCTGCATCTGGGGCCATCCCCAGTCATGCTGATTTATCCCTGGCCACTGGATCCAGATGGCTCTGGAGAGGAAAGAGATACAGGTGACCTTGCCCACCCCTCCCTCACTCAAACCCAGTCCACTTGTGTGTCGTGGCATCCTTTCCCTGATGTCATGTTTCTCTTAAAGGAAGGACAAACAACAATAACAACATTGAATCAAACTATGCTTGGCTTTCCTGTCCTGATATATCCCAAACTCTTTTCCCTCCAAGGTTCCCATCATTTTTATCCTAACAGCTAGTTCTTCCTTGTTAGTGAGAATCAGTCATAATAATAGAATTGGCCCATGTTAGTTCTTTTACTTTTGAAGAGGGAAATTACCTTTAAGGCACATAAAGAAATTACTAGTTTTCTGCTTCTGGTGTAGAGAAAAGTAATACAGATGCTTGGGTTTTTATTACTGCTATATCTACTATATATTATGCTTTCTTGGCAAATATGTGTTGTTGTTTGTCCTTTATTCTTTTTTAAAAAATTAATTGTTTTATTTTTTCTGATTATAAATGTTTTAAATACACATTTCTTCATGCATCATATATAGAAAGAAAAATCAGAGCAAAAGGGAAAAACCACAAGAGAAAAGAAAAAAAAAACTAGAAAAATAGTATTGACTTACATTCATTCTCCATAATTCTTTTTCTGGATGCAGATGGCATTTTCTGTCCAAAATCCATTGGGATTACTTTGAATTACACTGAGAAGAACCAATCCTTTCATGGTTAATCATTGCACATTTGTGCTGTTACTGTATACAATGTATTCCTGGTTCTGCTTGTTTTGCTAAGCATCGGTTCATGTAAATCTTCCCGTGTATTTCTAAAATCAGTTTGTTCATCATTTTTATAGAAAAAATAATATTCCATAACATTCATATACTATAACTTGTTCAGCTATTCTTCAACTGATGGGCATCCACTCATTTTCCAATTCTGTGCTACCACAAAAAGAGCTGCTATAAACATTTTTGCACACATGGTCCTTTCCTGTCCTTTATGATTTCCTTGATATACATCCTGTGTAGTTTGCCCTTCCTTCTGGAAGAGGATCATGACATAGGGAGGTGGTACCGTGATATACAAGTAAACTGAACTGAAGTAAGGGAGGGCTGGACAAGGTCCCTGCCTCCCCTTCCCCTTCAGAGTCATCGGGGTCCAGTGGCCAGAGAAAATGCCAAAAGCCAAGAGATGTGGAATAAGGAACAGCGTCATAGCACCACAGAGTTAGGGCTAGACAGGATGTTAGAGGCAGCCATCTAGTCTGATCCCCTCATCTTTGTTGTACTGTTGTGTGCAACTCTTTGTGACCTTATGGACCATACTGTTCATGCGGTTTTCTTGACAAAGACACAGATGTATGATTTGATTCCTAAACTTTTAATTTTGTTTGGATGGTTTTGAAGTGGGTTATGATCATTTTAAGAAACTGTTATTTCCTATTGATCTGTGATTCCTTTCAGATTCCCAGCCCTTCCTGGCTGAGGCATATCCTCCCCAGACAAGTTGTCTTTCCAGGATGCCAGAGCCTTTGATTCAATTATAAATCCTGATAAAAAAGCATCTGGGCTTGTCCCAGCCCCCACCGGGTCTGAGCCAACTTGGGCTCTCCCAGCCCCCACTGGGACACTTAATATAAAGGAGCCAAACTAAAACCCTCTCTTTGCGGAGGTTCCAAACATGCCAGCTATGCCATGCTTGGGATGCCAAGGGCCTCTGTCCATGAGAATATTCTTTTCCAGTGCTACCCTATCTTTACCCTCACTTATTTCGCTAACCAGACTTTATGCCTCTCTGTCAGGGCCTCTCTGTCAGGATTTCTAACCTTACTCCCCAATTCCTATAATAAACCTCTTTTATTAATCTAGGTTTTTGGGTCTGTAAATTCCTTTACAGAGAATCTCTGCATGCCAGAAGGGAGTCCCCAAAACTCCCTACCTTTGCACTGAATCCCAAGGGTTTGCAGGGGAGCCTAGACCTTATCAGTTTGACAAAACTTCTTCTGTTTCTACTTCCATTGACCATCACCAAAAATACTGCACGCTACCATTTTCTCCTATCTATCTGTCTCCCATTTTAGCCTACTCTTTCTTTCAAGGAAAGTATAGCTATTTTAAACTATATTTGAGTTTTGAATTTTGTCCTAAATCTTAGTAATACTATGAAGCTAAATTTGCTTCTTTGCACCAAAGCTTTCATTTCACCTTATTTATTGTCCATTCTTTGTGCATTTGTGTTTAGAGATGGAAGCTATGGATTTTATTTCTGGTTTCCTATCTTGTATTTTATTTCCTTGAACTTCTGGGTGCCTCAGCTACTATTTGTCCTTCATGCAGCTGTCTCTGTATTCCTAGCATATTCCCTGCTCCAGTTTTTGGAGTATAGATTATAATTGTAAGACACAAGGCAAATAAACTCTTACCAGCGTTTCATAGCTTCACCTTGTCCATGGCTATCCTGATGTCCTTCCTAAATTGCAGCTTTTTAGCCAATTGTGATTGTTCTAAACCATTTGTTCTCCTTTGCATTTCTTGCCTTATTTGAGCATTCCTGAAGAAACTACAAATTGTGCTCTTATAAGCTTTACTTTCTTGCCCAAAGCTTTGTAATCTTTGACAATTATTTTCATTCCTATTGATTACTCTTCTGGCTTCCTATTGTCACAGTCCCTCATTTTTCTTATCTCTCACTTTGCTATGGCTGCATATGGTCCAGGTCCTGTCTTTGACTCCACCATTGCCCAGTACTATGCTCTCTCTAAAATTCTGCTCTCTGAATACAACCTCAAATCTTTTTACATTTTTGACTTCTGCAGGATTTGATACTGTTGTTCTCTCCTTTGATACTGACATTTGGCTCCAGTAACACCTTCTTATTCCTCTCAGATTCTTCCTTCCCTTCTCTTTCCCTAGCCTATTCCCTTCATGGCCTTCTGCAGTAAATGTTTTAAACATTTTTGTCTTGACCTTCTCTTTATACTTTCCCTTGACATTTTTATTCATTTCCATAACTTCAAAAATATTATTTATTTAGAGAATTCCCTATTAAATATTTCTATACCCTTGAGATTCAGATCCAAATTTCCATCTATATGTCATATATTCTATTCTATACCAAAAATAATTCCCACTCTACTTGAAGATTTCCAATAAAGAGGAACTCCTCACCTCCCGAAGTGGCTAAGTGCATTTCTAAACAGCTCTTATTGTTAGGGAGAAAATCTAAACTTGTCTTTTTTTCAACTTTTATTCAGTGTATCTGGTTCTGACCTCCAGGGACAAAAAAACCCCACATCTAATATTTCCTTAGAAAGAACAGTCACATGCTTAAATGCAACTATCACAGCTATTATATTTCTCTGAGACTTTTCTTCCTGCAATCTTTTCAACTGATAATCATATTAGATGAATTCAGAGCACTCCACCATATTGGCTGTTTCTAATACTGTTCAATTACTCAGTTGCTCAGATTGTTTTGTTTCACATAGTGGCCCATACAGAACTAATATTCCTTCTCCCCTAACCTTCCTTTCTTTTATTTATCACTATTTTTATCAATGGTATAAGCATTCATCCTATTGACTCTACCTTGCCTTCTTCTCTCCTCCACTGGCACTACAATGGTAAAGCTCTCCACTACTACATACCTGCCTGAACTACTACCACAACATTCTAATTTCTCCTTTAGTCTCTTCTTACATTTAGATTATTTTTCACACCCGTTTTAGTCACTGAGTTCCTATTACCTATCAAGAAAATCCAAACTTGTTATACTATCATTAAATAAATTCTATTAAAGAAACATTGATTATCAAAATTATCTGTATTCATGTGAAAATACTCTATATTACTACTGATTAGTGCAAATTAAAACAACTTTGAAATATCACCTCACACTTCTCAGATTGGCTAATATGACAAAAAAGGAAAATGATAAATGTTGGACTGTGAGAATACTGGAATATTAATGTACTGTTGGAACTGTGCCCAATTGCTATTCTTTATTTCTTTTTGTATCCATTTTGGTATTTTATACTGGTCATCCTAGGGCCAGTGGATTTCAAGCTCCCTATGCCCCTCCTGAAATATATTTGGTATTAATTGATATTGGCCTTCTTGCCGGTCCTCCCAAAGGAAGCTTCATGTCTTGATGCTAGGCATTTTCTCTGGCTTTCCCTCCCACCCCAAACTCTCCCCTCTCATCCCTGCCTCCTGGCTTCCCTAGCTTTGTTCAAGTCTTAGGTTAAAGTTCACCTAGGAAATCCTTTGGAGACTTTCTTGATCACAGTATTGTTCCCATTTTATTATGTACATATCTTGTAGGTAAGAATGGCGACTTAGCCATAACAGTGATTTGATCATTGTTTCTTTTTAATGTTTTGGTCACTTCATTTTTAATATTTTATTTTCCCATCACATGTAAGTAATTTCTAACATTTGAAAAAATATATTTTTAAGTTTCAAATTTGTCTTCCCAGGTCTTATCAACATCCTTGTCATTCCCTAATTTATGGGCATCCCGTCAATTTCCTGTTCTTTGCCACTACAGAAAGAGCAGCTATAATATTGTTTCCATTTTATTATATACATATTTGTGGTTATATTGTTGTTGGCATGAGGTCTCCCCCTCTGACTGTGAGCTGCTTGAGGGCTGTTGTTGCCTTTGTTTGTATCCCCAACTCCTAGCACTGTGTTTGGAACATAGCAGGCACTTAAATGACCCATGGACTGACTATATATCCTTTTTCTTCATGATTTTATACTAATTGGTTATCTTTCTCCTTAAAAAAAGAAATTGAGGTAATGGTTTATCAGTACTGTCATTTTTTTTATTTTTTAAAAAATAATTATTTATCTTTTTACAAAAATTTTAAGTATAGGTAATTTTTAGCACTGACAATTCCAAAATCTTTTGTTCCAACTTTTCCCCTTTTCCCCACCCCTTCCCCCAGATGGCAGGTTGACCAATAATGTTAAATATGTTAAAGTTATATAAACAAATTTGCCCAGCTCGGCCATCTAGTTGAGATGTCTTTTTCAGCATATTGTTTTTTAAGTTGATGTCATCCATGGATATTAAGAGGTTCTACTTCCTTATTGACTTGAAAGCTATAAACATTTCTATTCAAGTGAAATAATAATGGGCTCAAGGGGCCACAGAGCCAGAGTGGGCTTAAATACTCTCCCAAAGATGCCACATTTTATATTGGTTATTGTCAATGATGTTAGCTGACTGGTGTGCTTTAAGAAGAGAACAGTTTTTTTCATGGACATCAGATTCTCTAGCATTCTCTTGTATTTGGTTCTGTTTTATGTACTAGAAAGAACATGAACAAGTGTGAATGTGGACTGAGGCAAAGCCTTTGCCATTGTAAAGGCCGTGTAAATAGGACAGCATTTTTGGACAGGTTGGTTAGTAATCAATGACTGTGTCATAAATGAGCTGCCCTTTATTCTTCTGAGACACTCTAGCATACTCTCTTTATTCCTCAGTCAATACGTTGTTTTCTTGATTATAGATTTGTTTTGAATAGTATAAACCAAATGCTTGTATAAAACACTCAGACTGAATATTGACTTTTATTTTGGAGGGGGGGACTGTTTTCTCATTGTTTAGCCACAAGGCAATGGTGCTTTCTCTTAGGAAAGATGGGGTCACATATGCACAGAGGGAGTTGGTAAAGTGCTTTGCCTGATAAGTACCTGATAAACCACCAGAAAGAATTTGAGTCAATAATTAAGGACTTTCTTTTGACTTGGTACTTTCTGGTGAGATGCTAGAGATTCAGCTGCCTTTTTTGACATAACTTTTCCTTTGTTCTTTACATTAATGCAAACTTTTTCTTTTGGATTTGGGTGTTTGCATTTTTATTATGTTAGACTTCTTATAACAATATATTTTCCACATCTTCCTAATTAAGGGGTTCTTTTTCCTCTAATTACTTTACTTTTCAAGCCTCTATAACAGTTGAAAAAGTATATTGAAATTTAAAATTTATTCTTAGCATTGCTTTTACTCCCTCTATTGCCTTAACATTACACTTTCACTTCCACTTGTTGATTAAGGGGAATCAATAATTTGATAGACTTTCCACTTCCATTCCATAAGTTGTTTCTTTCTTTGTTTCTCTCCTTCCCTCCTTCTCCCCTCTCTTCCCCTTCCCCTTCCCTCCCTCTCTCTTCTTTTATTCTCCTCCTTACTTTCCTCCCTCCCTCTCTCCATTCCTTCTCTCTCTCTCTCTCTCTCTCTCTCTCTCTCTCTCTCTCTCTCTCTCTCTCTCTCTCTCTCTCTCTCTCTCTCTCTCTCTCTCTCTCTCTCTCTCTCTCTCTCTCTCTCTCTCTCTCTCTCTCTCTCTCTCTCTCTCTGTCTCTGTCTCTCTCTCTGTCTCTCTCTCTCTCTGTCTCTCTCTCTCTCTCTCTCTCTCCCCTTTAATTGACAAACTTTTCATGTTGTCCACTGTGTTGTACTAATTAGATATTGATGCAATCTTCCATTACTTTCCCACGGTTCTTCATAGCCTTCTCAAATCATTTATGCTTTGCTGGTGTTTAATGCCTCCTTATTCTAGTTCTAAAGAGTTCCACCTTTCCTTCCTTGATCTTATAACACCAATAACTACAGTTTCTACTGTCTTGCTTGGAACTTGAAATTATTTTATAGGTTGTTCATGTTTTATGAAAATGTATTCATTTAGTATAGTTATTGCAGATACCATCTTCTTTTTTGGATAGTCTCTAAGTTAGATTTCTCTTATTGAACTTAAAAATAAATTTTCAAAAATCCATTCTAAGTATGCCCCTTTTTTCTTCAGAATCATTTGACTCACGGTCTTTCAGTATTAATTAGTAATGTGGATTTTGCATTGTGTGGATTTTCAATGCTTTCTCATTTTTCAAGAAATTCAATTTTCTCTTATTGCATATTATTATAGAATGCTATAATACAATGATGTCTTCATAATCTACCAATATGTGTAGGTAATGGCTGTCTATCTGAAATTTTTCCAGATTCCTCAGCTTTTAGAATTTTTCTGTATGATTTTATAGAGATTTCCCTCCTCCCCCAATCTTTTCTGTTGCTATTAGGCCATCAACTGTCAATGCCGGTGGTTATTAGGTCTTGACCATAGTAACAATTTGCCTTCATCCTTCTAATTTGCTACTTATCTGTAGTTGTCTTGGTAATAAAATGATCAGACTATTGAAATTATGCATAAATTAAAAGCCCATCATTTTAACAACTTATGAATAAGATGTATTAACTTGAAGGCATCTATTTGAAGAGGTTCTTCGTCTTTTGTTGTTGATTCCAGGTTCTTGATGGTGGCTTTGGATGGGTAGCTTACTAGAAAACTGAACTCTTAAAGATTCAATTTTCAGTATCCCTTCAGTATTAGGAATACTGATATTTAGAAGATAATTCTTTTACATTCTTGGTTTTTGGAAAAACTTCTCATCTTTTAAATTTTATATCTAATGGATATTTTGCTATTTCTTATAATTTTAAGCTTTTGCATGTTAAATTGAATTAAATGTTTTTTTTTAATTCAAGGTATGAGCATGTCCTTATGGAACCTGATCCAGTACCAGCCTATGCTCTGAAACTGCTAGTAGCTATGACTGAACATAATCCAGCTTTTACCAGGTACTGCAGCTTTAAATATTCTTTTCTAGCAGAAATTGTTAGCATTTTTCTTTTATTGACTTGCTCATCCATAAAGTGAAAGCTTTGTGTGCTACTTAAAATGATATGGTTCTGAAGTCTGATGTTGCAACAGCAAAAGTAATAATTTTTCATGTTTCATGCTTTGTAATAGCTATCATTTAGGCTACTTTAGCTCCTACTTTTATATTTTTGTCTTATGCTTGTATTTGCCAAATATAGGGAAGAAATGCATATAGCTTTCGAAATGGCAGATTCTTTAAGAGTTACCATTGATTTCTGAAGGGTCAAATAATGTACCAAATGCTGTTGAATATTTTTATAGCCTTTTATAGTGGACTTATGTTGTATTCCTTGCCACTCTTTGATTGAGGTGACTTATTTTAGTGATTGCTGGTTTGAGGAGGGTTCAACTATCTTCCACATGAGGTAAGAATAGTTTCCAGTTCATAACTTGAGGTGGCTCTCAGCTTTAGCATCCATCTGCTGATGGAACAATAGTGCTTGACTAGATCATGGGAAAAACAGCATTTCAGGTGAGAGCAGTGGCAGGTGATTGGTGTGCCCCAAATGGTTCACAAGCTCAAAAGGAAGAGGAGAAAAACATATTTGTTCTTGCCTACACAGGTCTCCTTCAATTCTTCACTGAAAGCACTGAAGACCAAGGATCTCTTTTCTAGTTCCATATAAAAGATCATGTTATTACCTGCACGTAATAAAACTCTTAGTCATCATCATTTCCATTTCTATGGAACTATCCCTTAAAAATGCTTTTGAGAACTTCTCCAGGAATTGTTGTCAAACTCACTATCCTTTAGCTTTCTCCAATGTACACCACTCTTTCCTTCTGCCTTCTAGAGCTCTTATTATCTCTCACATTTATTTTATTAAAAAAAAACTTTTTATTTTCAAAATAGATGGTTTTCAACATTGTAAAATCTTGTGTTTCAAATTCCTCTACCTACCTTCCTCCATCCCCTTCCCCAGACAGCAAGTAATCCAATATGTTAAACATGTGCAATTCTTCTATACATATTTCCAAAATTTTCATGTTGCACAAGAAAAATTAGATCAAAAGGGAAAAAACTGAGAAAGAAAACAAAATGCAAGCAAACAACAACAGAAAGAGTGAGAATGCTATGTTGTGATCCACACTCAGTTCCCACAGTCCTCTCTGGGTGCAGATGGCTCTCTTCATCACTGAACAAGTGGAATTAGTTTGAATCATCTCATTGTTGAAGAGCCACGTTCTTCAGAATTGATCATCAACCTTGTTATTGCTGTGTACAAATGGTCTGCTCATTTCCCTCAGCATCAGTTCATGTAAGTCTCTCCAGGCCTCTCTGAAATCATTCTGCTGGTCGTTTTTTACAGAACAATAATACTGATAACATCCACATGCCATAATTTATATTTAAATTTATAGAAATAGTAGGTGCTTAATAAATGCTCATTCATCCATTCATTCCCAAGTTGAGACATTGGAGGTAGGTCTTTAGAAGGAGCACCTCTTTCTCCTTTCCCTTTCTTTCCTCCAAAATGTAATGTGAACATTCATCTCTACATATTCTCCCACAGCACACACAGAACAGTCACTCTTCTGGTCTAGACCTGTCATTTTATAATGAGTGCAGGGAATTCTCACCATGAAATCTCCTCTTAGTAACTGGTCTCTGGCTTGTTTCTTGGAGGAACCAAAGGTTAAATCAGTTAGCCAGCAGACACTAATTAAGAGCTTGCTCTGTGCCAGGAACTGGGCTGTGAGCAGGATATTCCCTGCCCTCAGGGGACTCACCTTATGGTGAGTGAAGATAATCCACACAAAAGTGGTGCTTCGGTGGCTGGGGTAGAGGCGCTGAGTACCCTGGCGTGGTATAGAAGGTCCTGTGGACCAGAGTCAGCAGAGGAGCACAGAGAAGGGTGACAGAAACCAGGAGTTAGTCTGCGCTGGCAGACCTTGATCTACCTTGTCCCTTCAGGAGAGGTTCTTTTATTTTAGGAGATTGAGTCAATAAGTAAGTCAAACCTGGATTTTTTTTAAAAGTGTGTGTGTGTGTGTGTGTGTGTGTGTGTGTGTGTGTGTGTGTGAGTGTGTGTGTGAATGCGTGTATACAAACCCAGGATTTGAACTTGGTTCTTTTGGACTCCAGACATCGTGCTATGTCTACCAGGCTATCTAGTTGTCTCTCCTTTTGTTATAAGCTTTAAAAAAAAAAAGTCACTGCTAGATCTGTGTCCCAAAGAGATCATAAAAAAGGAAAAGGTTCTTTTGTACCAAAAAATTATAGTAGCTCTTTTTTTGGAAACAAAGAAATAGAAATTGAGGAAGTTCTCATCAGTTGGATAATGACTGAACAAATTGTGATATATACTATGGAATACTATTATAAAAAATCAGCAGGAGGATTTTGGAGAAACCTGGGAATACTTACATGAACTGATGCTGGGGGAAGTGAGCAGAGTAAGGAGAACATTGTACATAGCAATATTGTGCAATGATCACCTATGATAGACTTAACTCTTCTCAACAATACAATAATTGAACAATCTCAAAAGACTTGTGGCGGAAAATGCTACTTGCATCCAGAGAAAAAAACAGAGTCTGAATGCATACTGAAGTATGCTATTTTCACTTTTTTAGGTTTTTTTTTTCCTTTGTGGTTTTTCCCTTTTGTTCTTTTTCTTCTTTCACAGTATGACTGATATGAAAATGTTTAATAGAACTGTACATGTAGAACTTATGTCAGATTGCTTGTCATCTAGGGGAAGGGGAAAGAGACTTATAGATATTTGTATACTTTAAAAAATCTGTGCCCATCATTTCACTGAAATGGGAGACTCATGGGATGTAAGCTTCCTCTACCAATGAATATGGTTTGGCATCTGCAATGTAATTTATAGTCTGAAACACTAGTCTTCCTGGCTCATACTCTCACACTTTGCCTACTTAACCATTCAACTTCACAGTTGAATGGATGTTGGACCAGTATTGAAAACAAGCAAATTTCAGTATATCAAAATAATGCATACTTTGTATGGAATTGACATTTACCTTTCTTGGGAAAAGTAGAGAGACTGAGAGTAATAATCAAAAATTTCCTTTGAGAGAGAAATGACTTTTACTTGGACATTTTTATCTTCCGTGGCTGCCTCTTAATACCTACTTACTTATTAGAGAAAGTGGTTGTTGGAGGGAAGAATTGACATCCTTGTCAAAAGAAAGGGTTAAATCCAAGACTATCAGCCACAGGGAACAAAATTAAACATGGATGTTTTGATGGAGCTTTTATCTAGTAAAAAACAAAACAAAACAAAAACAAAAAAAACAAAAAAACAAAAACAAAAACAAACAAAAAAAAGGAAATATAAGTCTACAGGGGAAGAAAGGAACTAAATGATTAGGTCCATCCTATGCACATTGTTGCATGATAACCCTGTTCTATCTTCTATTATTAACAGTTAAATTTTCTAGATGATCTTGTAAAATGGTGCTTCTTTGGCCATTATTTCATATCTCCCTATTTATCTACATGCACTAATCAAAAAAAAATCTTTAGAAAACATGAAGGTTGTATTCTTATTTTTAAAGATGACAGAAAAGTGTGGTGCAGATTAGATTGGATCTCTAATCTTGGTCATTTGACTTTGGTCAGGTCACATACAAATTTGGATATAAGCTTTTTTTCATTAATAAATTGATCTCTAAGATCCTTTATTTTCTTCCTAATTATGTCTAAATAAGTCTTCATGTAGATTCAAGATGCTGTCACATTTTAAAGTAAAAATAAAGTTTGTAATGTAAAATTTACTAGATTCACACTTACTTGAACATAATAATTGGCTTCTATGATTATTGCAATTATTCAGTATTTAGTGAAATACATTTAGTACTTCATTTGTATTTATTACTACAGCAAACAAAAACAATACAATTGTATATCTCCTACCCAAAGATGCAAAACTCTTAAGTATAAATTATGACAAACAACATGTCTTTATCTTATGGCTATTTTTATTTGACATAAATGATTATTTGGAATTTTTATTACTTGCATTTAAATTCTTCTCCAAATATACAAGGCTAATCAACAATTAGCTTTTTAAAATGGTTTTATAATTAAGAAACATTAATTCCCCAAAACAATTATTAAGCAAGACTGTTAAACATCGAGTATGGCACAATGTTTTGAGTTGTCCTCATCCTTAGGATACTTATATTTGGGTGGATACAGATGCCATTTATAAATAACTATAGCACAAAATAATACAAATACTAACCTAACTGTTAATTAGTATTAAGATTGTGAGCATCCATGTATCTCTTTCTTATCTCAAATAACAACCATGTTTCCAGTTCCACAATAGCATGCTTGCATGCTTTTGGCTAAGTGCACATTCTTGGTCACCACAGAAAGTCAGACTGTGTGCTTGCCTCCATACTCCTTAGAGTGATATTTTCAGCAGCGTTGTCAGACGCTTTCAAGGAGAAACTGTTAAGGACCAGGCCTGGGTGAAGGGGCAGGTTAATTCCCCGAGAGCCTCCCCAGCTGTGGATCACAGCGTCTGAAGGAGCTGCGGGGCAGCCTTTGCTGACACAGGTGTTGGGGACTGGGAATGAGATAAATTGGAGGCAGAGGGAAGAGGAGGAGGTCAGAGAACAGCAACTGCCTCTCAGTCTCCTCATATCATCATCATCATCATCATCATCCTCTCACACGAAGGGGTCCATTCTTACAGGTCTGTGTAAGACCTCCACCAACCACTGGCTGGTGGCTCCCGTATCACAACAAGAAACCAAACATCAAAGTCACCTACTGCCCTGATGGTGAATGATATAACTTGGAAAGGCTAAAAGCCAAGATGCAAGTGGAGGGAGAGTTGATACATGACTTTCTGTGCACTTAATTCAGCCTCTAAGACTGAGATGTTTAAAAGTATGGATCTGTTCTCTGCCTCTTGGACTAATTTTCCTGACAGTTAACACCAGCTAGCCTCGCACCATCTCTGTGGGGAGCCATCAGTTATAGCAAATGGAGAAGTTCTGAAGGCTGTGGATGAGTTCATTTACTTTGGCTGCTTGACACATGCACACATGGCCAAAGTTAGCTCAGTGCTTAGGAGGCTCTGAAGGAAGCTGTGGGTGAGAAAAGGTATCAGACTACCTACCAAACTAAAGCTCTCCAGAGCCCTTGTACCAACCTGGCCCTAGTACGCCTGGAAAGTCCCCTAGGCTACACCAGGAAAAGGAATCACTTCCATTGGAATTGTCTCAGGACACAGCAACAATGAGACTATACAAGGATCAATTCTGACCGATGTGACTCTCTTCAAAAAGGAGATGATTCAAACCAGTTCCAATTGTTCAGTGATGGAGAGAGTCATCTACACCCAGGGAACGAGTGTGGAACACATCATAGCATTCTCACTCTCTCTGTTGTTGTTTGCTTGTTTGGTTTTGCTCCTTTTTTTGTGCAGCAAGATAACTGTATAAGTATGTATATACTGGATTTAACATATACTTTAACATGTTTAACATGTATTGGACTACTTGCCAGGAGTAAGTCAAGTAGGGAGAAGTGGGAAGGGGATTGGAACACAGAATTTTGCAAGGGCTAATGTTGAAGAATTGTCTGCACATATGTTTTGAAAAATAAAAAGCTTTAATAAAAAAAAAACAGAAAAAAACAGGGGTAATAATTATGTCAAATAGACAATATAAGGTTGGAATATTGTTATGATAAAGGAAATGATGAGTTGGTGGATTTAGAAAAATATAGAAAGGCTTGGACTTATGAAGGAAGATTTTTATCTACCTTCAGAGAAACAGAGGACAAACAAGCATAGAAAGTCTTACATAGATGCATATGACTATATAAGTGTGTGTTTGTATATATATATATATATATATATATATATATATATATATATATATATATATATATATATATGTATATATATGAATTCATATATATGAATCATTATAGATATCTATATTTATGCATGTTTGTATACATATATGTTTGTATATACACATTTGTTTGCATATATATGTGCATACACATACATGTGTATGTGACTAGTTGTAGCCTTCTTAGAGAAGATGGGGAGGAAGAGGGGAAAAAAGAATAAAGTAAAAGTGAACAGCAAAGAAAAAAAACTTTCAAGAAACAAAAGGTTGGACGAATTTGAACACAATGTGTGGTATTTATTATATAGGCTTTTTTGAAAGAGAAATGTATTGCTTTATATTTTGAATCCTCTTTTATAGTTCTCCTGTGCATATGGCAATGTTTTGTCTTTTTTTCCTATTTGGTATTTAAGTTTTTTTAAAAAAAAATAAGTGATTTTTAAAAAAAGGAATTGTCTGAGGAAAATTCTGAAGATCCCCTGGCAGGATAAGGCACCAGACCCTGAGGCCTTATCTTAAGCTGAACTGCCAAGCAAACTGCTGCAGAGAGCACAACCCTGATGGGCTGGCCCTGCTGTTCAAATACCAAATGCATGTCTATTTTGTGGAAAACTCACATGAGTCAGGCGACTCCTATTGTGATCAGAAGAAGCAATACAAGAACACTCTTAAGGTCGTTCTGAAGAAAGATTCTGATTGTGTGACCTGGGAGAGGCTGGCACAGGATGATTATCCATAGCTTCCCTGCATCTCTGTGCTCTGTGAGCAAAGCAGAATTGCTGTAGCTTAAAAGAAATGTGAGGTTCACAACTCTAGAGATTTCTCCCTCCCAATGATCAGATGGATTTTTATGCCCGACCTATAGTATGATCTTTTGAGCTCCTATGGTACGATCATCACAGCCGGAACACACTCTACATTGACCCTCACATAGTTTTGTCATTTTGGTCCTCTTCAAGCATGAGGAACAAATAACAACAATAACAACAACTACATTACGGTATAATGATGGTTATAATACCAAATCAACCGATGAATGGATTCTGAAGATACCACTGATAAGGTGAGGGCCCCAGTCAGTGTAATATAACTGGAGTTGTATTATTCTCCTCCCTTCTGGAGGTAGGGTGGCTAAGATCGCAAGATAGCCCTATTCAGAAACATCACAATGAGGAGCTTAACATGGAGGATGTTAGTAGTGGAGCAAGTGGCATTCCTTAGTATTTTGTTTCACAACAAGCCATAATACACAAGAAATTATACCTAATTATCATACAAATGAAAAAGAAATACTAATAACTCGTGTGATTTGGGGCATTCAGACTCTCTAATTTCAAAAAAGGTTTTTTTTTAGTTTGATAATATCACTCTAATTAGACCAGCATTCCTAAGTATAGTCATTAAATAAGTTAGCACTTTCTCAAAGCCATTAGGAACAAGTTTTCCCATAATATTTGTTGAAACATTTAGAAACATGTCTAAATGTACACCAGAATATGTGATGGTCAGTGTTATGATATGAACCATAAGAGCAATGTTGGCAATACCAAGGAGCACTTTTAGGATCAATAAAGACACCATCTTGGCAGAAGCATGTGAATAAAAGCTTTTTAAAAAAACTACAGCAATATTCAACTAATATCCACAGTAGAAAATTTGAATTCAATCTTGCCCAAATTGAATCAAATATTCTCCAACAAGAATAAATTGTAAGAGTATAATCAAAAAGTTACTTGTATGTTAACTGCCAACAACATATTCACAAAGAATTGATAAAAGTGTCCATCAAAGAGATTTATTTGTGGAAAGAGACACATTTATTATGGCTATACAGGATCAGAACATCGCCTGAAGAAATTATAGCCGCTTATCAGCACTTAGCACAGTACCTGGTACATATTAAGTGCTTAATAAATGTTTATTGGCTAAGGAACTCTGGATTTGGGATTAAGAGAGGTTGTTACATGAAATGAGAGAAAGTGTATAAGTAAAAAGGAATCAAGAAAACAAACATCTATCAGAAATTCTAGATGCTTTTAATCAACAGTTGAAAACAAAATAAGATTTATGATACAAGGAGTCAAAGCAACACAGAACCAAATGAACAATTCAATATTAATCAAAATACTTATTACATAGGTCTGAGAAGCAAAAAAAATCAAAGGAGAGACAATCCCCAAATTGGGAGAATGTGAAAAATGTTCAGTCTTTTTTGTATAGTCACAAAGAATTTCAAAACAATGAAAATAAGTGAATCAAATATAAAAAAGAAAACTTAATGTTATTAATGTGATGAATAACAGGATAGTTATTTCAAAGAATTTCCCAAAAATTCTCAAGTGGGAGGGTTCTGTAAGATCCATGATTATCCACACAAGTGCTTTACAATTATTAGTTCAAATGCACGTGACTGTTAGCAAAAACACGTTACCACTTTCCTCCAAAGCACAAGTCTAGTCTCATTGTTATTAACAGAAAACATCACATACTTACTGTTTACCAGTGACCTCTCCAACTAGGTCAGTTATACTTTAATGATCTTTAATTCAAAGCATAGATTGTCTCCATCAAAAATTCTGTAGATAGTTTGCATCAGAGAATAAGGAAATTAAAGAGTATGCTGGACAGTGCAGAGACACAAAAACCACTTTGCTTATTTAATATGCTATCTTTGACTCAGTTCTGCACTTAAGGCTTATCTGTGTTATACAAATAAATAAAATAGAATTTTTGGTGTCTACATAAAAAAGCTATTCAACAATTCAAATATATCAGCAACACCATACTATTGAGACAACTTATGTAAACTATGCTATCATTCAGGAAAACAATATATGTTCCTTGTGATTCTGCCTACTTTAACTGCATTATTGTTTCTCCAAATAGAGTTAAATAAGTATGGTTTCCAAATTTGAGGGAGTCCTATTAAAAACATTTTTAATCCCTACATAAGAATGATATCAAAGATAATAACAGTTATCCACTCTCCAGCATTGTTGTGGGGTCAGATGAGATGATAATTGTAAAGTGCCAGTACCTGATACAGAATCAACACTATACAAGTATTAATCATCATTATTATGATGGTGTGAATATACCCAAAATATATTAAACAGATCCTCTATTTCATGGAATCTTTTTCCATTGATATTAAAATGTCAAGGATTTTGTCAGTCTTAAATAATTAAGGGAAGAACCTGGAAGCTTTGAACTTGATTGCAGAGGCCAAATTGACCTAACGATGAAGGCTATACTGAGAATTAATTTGCAACAACATTGAATATAGTCATAAAGGAGATATCCATGGCAGATTTATGAACATCCTGAAATCACATCTCAACAAGAACACATTTAAAAACCACTCATGTCTAAGAAATGCCGCTTTTAGTGCTTCCTTTTGGAGCTATAAAATGTGCCATGACAGATTTGGAAAGTAGCTTGGCCAAAACCTGCATGATACTAACCAAGCTTGTCGCTTGAAGTCAGTTACAGAAAGATTAATACTTCATCAAAAAAGGAAAAAGAGAATTGATTGACATTTCCAGAACACTTGATAGACAGGTAAGAAATCTATGGAAATAACTTCTGGAAAAGCAGAAATCAGTTCACAGAGCATTAGTATAGATTGAGGAAAAGCATACACCATTCGATTTATCAGTTGCAGTCAAAGGTGGTTTACCTCTGGATGGGGGTTATAATATAGTTAAGATCTAAGAGCAGAATCAAATTATTATTTGTATGTTAACTGTCAACATGTTCATAAAGAATTGGCAACATAAATCACTGGATTTATTTGTGGAAATGGAATTGCTTAAGCTGGTGATTCAAGATCAGAACATCACCTCAAGAAATAGCTGCCTTCTTAAAAGAGTACCTGGCATATAATAAATGCTTAATAAATGTTTATTAATTGAAGGACCTTGAATTTGGGGATCCATAAAAGTTATTCCAAGAAATGATAGAAATTGCATGTCCTTGTGGGCTGCAAACATTTAGTACCTACTGAATACCTAACAATTTTTACATTATTTCTACATTAGATTCTATTCTCTTTTATGAACTGCTGAAAAATTCCCACACTATAAATATAAACTATATTTATATAAATATAAAATTCCCATACTATAAATATAAACTTCAAAATATAATTGAGAATTCAACTAATAACTCTACTGGAATCAGATCATCCTCACAGGCAACCACTGTTCACAGCTATTCATATATAACATTGATACATAAAAATTTAAGAATAATATTTTTAATAGATAATACCGGTACAGTATTCATAAAATGCAGGCTACATGGAACAAAAAGCTTTTAACACAGAGATAATATCCATTGTGATCATTGTTTTCTCATCATATGTTTTCCCTAATCATAGTTCTGGCTACTGGGCTAGAACCACATAGTATCAGTACTGTCTTCCACATATTTCTCCCCCAGATTCCTATCAGTATTATGTTTAATGATAAACTTTTTAAAAAATTCCTATTACCTTAAAAAATAGACATATTTTATTTAATTCATGTCAAATGTGTTGATCTTAATGTTACTCCTTAATATGCTTAGAACCGGTGAAATGACAACGTATTACTTTTTCTTAAAAATTGCATATTCCACTGTTATTGTGTTTTACCTATAATTAATGTACCTGTAAGGATACAATCTGTTTTGAAAATTTGAAACACATGGAATAGAAACAAGAGGTTTTAAGCAGAGTGACCACATCTTCAGATCACATCCAGTCCTTTTAAGACTGGGGTATATAGTTAAGAATCATAAGAATGCTTAAATCACTTAGAGGCTAGTTTATAGGAACTAGGTCAGCGAGGTCCTCAGAAGTCATCTAGTCTAACCACTTCTTTTGACAAATGAAGAAAATGATGTCCATGAAAGTTTAAATAATTTGTCAGATAGGAAGTAGTTTTGATTCCAAATTCAGTGGTCTTTCCACTATTTTATCCTTTTTTTGCCATCCCTAAACACAATACACAGGCCAGTGAATCCATACTGTTTGGCTGTGAATTGCCTGAGCTTACATTCTGAAGATCCAGTCAACATAACCTAGGAAGAAACTTACTATACTTTCCAAAGGCAATGTTGAAGTGATTATATCACTTCTATAAGCATTAAATTGTGTCACAAATTAAATAGCAGGATAGAGTGGCTTGCTAAAGCAGTTTATAATAAGTTTAAGGTAGGGCAAGTCTTGGTCATAAACATGTTGAATGTTAATTAAAATAATTTACTCTGTACTATATTGAGATTGGTGATTAAAGTGGAATATAACAAGAAAAGAAATCATGAGCTAATGAAATTAATCTCTAGACAATTGAAAAATTGTATTTGGATTGAATGTTCTCCCTTTTTAATTATTTTTGAGAGATTGTACTTGTTTAAGAAATTGTTAGAGAAACTGAACTCCTGAACTCAGACTAGAAATAAAGATTGGAACAGCAAAAAGTGGATCTGATTTTACCTGCCGGGTCTATTTTTGCTGCAAGAACAACATAATTAGATATTTTATGTTTTGTCTGATAATTAATTAAATTTAATACAGGAGTTGTATTTGTTCAGTCAGAGTAGTCTAAAAATGTAATATATGAATAGATATTTTCTTTGTCCTTCACTCATTTCCTGTGATTTCTTCAATAAATTGTAGTGAATAACCTAGAAATGATACATGATTTTGCAGAGTTCTTTAACCATTATTTAAGAAAAATGTATTCTCCTTCGCCTTTATTTGCTTATAATTATTCAGAATTTGCTTATCACAATAATTGTCATTATAAATAATGTCCTGTGATTTTAAGCATGCCACGTATTGAGATTGCCTATGTTTTTCTAGAGCAAAGGTTTTCAATCTTGAGACTACAGAGGCTTTTTTTTTTTTTGGTATGTCTTGATAATTATATTTTGATATAAATTGTTTCCTTGGTAATCCCATATATTTTATTTTATGTAAGTAAAAACATTACTCTAAAGAGTCCATATATTTATCCAGACTGCCAAAGGAAAACATTCCATATAAAAAGATTAATAATGTCCCTTCTATGGTATTTTGAAGTCATCATAATCCACATGTGCTTTTGATTATAGTTTATGGCATATTATTACGGATATTTGAGGACTGGTTTCTTGTGTGCTGTGCTTGGGTGAAGAGTCCTTATTCTCAAGCTCAAGTCAAACCTTAATCCTCTCAATGCAAACTGAGAATACAGATACCTGAATATATTTGTTGTCCATAAATATATTAATCTGTAATGAGAAGTAGTAACTGGCATTGCTAAGACTTCAAAATATCTCATTGTATGGCTTCATTTTTATATAATGTGGGAAATTTCCATACTTTTGGGAGAACAATTACATCTGCTCTCTCCCATCTTCCCTCCTTTGCTCTGGTTCTCCTCTGCCCTTGAATCCACTCCTTTTTCTCACCCCCAGCTCTTTAGTATTCTTAAATATACAGCTGAAGAATCTGGTTCCTCCACTTGTTTGTGCCTCCCCCCTTCCAGTTACAGTTTATGCGTCTTGCATATATCTGTTTCTGTACATATTATCTCCCTGAATAGAATATAAGCTTCTCAAGGGCAAGTGCTCTTTAACATTTTGCCTAGGACAGTGTTTGGTATGTAGTGGATGTTTATAAAATGCTAGCTGATCGATAGAGCCATACTCCCCTAAATTAGAAAGATTAGAAGCCCTTAAGATTATTAAAGAGCTATGTGCTATAAGTAATCAAGTACTTTCTTGTCATAGATGTTGAAAAGGAAGCTTTGATCTTTTACAAAAAATCTAATTTGGGGCAAAATTTGGGCAGCAGTTGTTATACTCTCTAATCTCTGGTAGTTGAGAGCTATCCCTGATCATCATAGGAAGGTTCATGTCTAGCAGTCTAGCTCTGGTTCTGATTCTGTATTCCCACCAGGAAATTTTTCCTGATCTTATTCTGGTTTCCTATTAGTTTTTTTTTTTAAGTAAGGAAAAGAATATGCAGAGCATTTGGTGTATTGTTGGTTAAGATTGATTACTTGTTGCATGTCTAAGAATCAACTGTTGAATTGACTTTCCTATATAAACCAGTCTCCTAGTTTGGATGGTGATCCTAGAGTATGATTATGATGACCATCTAGATTTCAGATTTGCAGAAGTAGAAGGATAAATCCTGAATAACAAAGAAAAGAAAATAGCAGGCCTTTCTTGTCCATCATTGTTTCTTGGTGCTCACCCCCCTTCTCTCTGAACAATATCTCCCTTCCTCCCCCTCTCTCCTCTGTCTTCCTTTCTTCCTTCTTCCCTCCCTTCTCTCTCTCTCTCTCTCTCTCTCTCTCTCTCTCTCTCTCTCTCTCTCTCTCTCTCTCTCTCTCTCTCTTTCTCTCTCTCTCTCTCTCTCTCTCTCTCTCTCTCTCTCTCTCTCTCTCTCTCTCTTTCTCTCTCTCTCTCTCTCTCTCTCTCTCTCTCTCTCTCTCTCTTACTGTCTTTCTATATCTCGGTCTCTGTCTCTCTCCCTCTCCCCCTCTCTTTATCTGTCTATCTGTCTCTCTCTCTCTCCTGCTCTAGCTTTCTCTTCTGTTTTTGTCATTGGGGAAAGTCTATGAAATCTAGATTGATTTCCTTTTTTGTGGTACATACTGGCTATGTAATCCTGAGCTAATTGTTTAACCTTTTGGTACCCCAGAGAATTCTCTCAGATAATCGATTGCAAAACAGTTTCCCATCTATATTGGTAGAGATTTTTTTCCATTGGGAATTTCCTGCTAGCTGTGAAATTACTGGCCTTAATAGCACACACATACACACACTCCCTACTCCCCTCCACCATCCCTCACCTCCCTACACAGAATAATATGGTAGATTGTAAAGAACTTGAATTCAGGAGAGCTCTGGTGTTGGATCTGAGTTCTAACACTTAGGTTTGAGACTCCTACTTCCTCTCTGAGTTTCAGTTTCCATCTCTTTTAAATGATAATAATATTTGCATTCTCTACCTCACAAAATTGTGAGGAGAGAATTGTATAAATTTTAAAGAACTATATAAATATGTTATCTAATTTATCCTAAAGATGTCAGGTCCAAATTGAGCTCAAGCCAATATTTTTTCCAAATTTTATGAGGAAGGAGAGTAGCCCAGTTTCTCCTGTAACTATTCCAGCAATAATAAAAAAAAAAAAAAAAAAAAAAAAAAAAAGAATGTCTGATAGATCTCTTGAGCTCAGAAGTTGTGAGCTGCTGTGAGCTAAGTTGATTGGTGTCCTTCACATCAGTTTTGCTTGTCCCCTATCCAGTCAAATCAGTGCTAGGGTGAGGAGGTCAAGTATGCAATAATTTATGAAAAAAAAAGGGACTTCCGGCCAAGATGGCGGCGTGGAGGCAGACAGCTGCTTGAGCTCCTCGTTTTCTCTCAGAACTTACTTCATGACAAGCCTCTGACTTAATGCTTGACCCAGAAAGAAATCCACAAATTATCACCAAGAGAAGACATCCTTGAAAGTCGCCAAAAAAGGTCTGTGTTTGTTCGGGGGAGGGTCAATCAGACTGGGCGCAGACTGAGGGCAGACAGCCAGAGCAAGACAGGCAGCTCACACAGCTCAGGCCTGAGGGGGAGGGGTGTGATCTCTGCAGTTTCTGTGAAAGGGCTTTTGCCCCAGTGTGGATGCTCCGTCTTGGCAGCAAGCCAGGAGCAGCAGAGAGGGTGTAAACACCGGAGGTGAAGATTAAAACCCCAGAAAGCCAGCGTCTCTCAGAGCCCGGCCACCCCCAACCCCCACCTGGACTGACTCGGTGCGTTCTCAGAGCCTCAGAGGGCAGACTCAGTACAGTCATTGCTGTTCTGTTAGTGGCTCTCTGCTGCGCTACCCCCAGTCTGTAGAGGAAGCCCATTAATACCATCCAGCCCCATCCCCCGCAAAACAGACCAATTGTTTCTCTTGTCAGTTTGTTTTCTTTGATTCCTACTCTGACAAAATGAACAAAAAATTCAAAAGGGCTCTAACCATTGACAGCTTCTGTGTGGAGAGGGAGCAGACTTCAAATGCTGAGGAGACTAGGAACAGAATGTCCCCAGATGTATCCCCTGGGAGGGATATAAGCTGCTCCTCAATACAAAAGAACCTCATAGAGGAAATCAAAAAGGCTCTCACAAGAGAGCTGGAAGAGAAATGGGAAAAGGAAAGGGAAGCTTGGCAAGAGAGCCTGGAGAAGTCATCCCATGCATTCAAAGACAGAATGGATAAAGAAATCAAATCATTGAGAAACAAGATTAGTGAGCTGGAAAAGGTAAACAACTCCAAAGAAAACAGGATTAGTGAGCTGGAAAAGGTAAACAACTCCAAGGAAAACAGGATTAGAGAGCTGGAAAAAGAAATCAGCTCTCAAAAAAATAAAATGGATAAAATGGAAAAAAATTCCATAGAAGATAAAAACTCAATTGGACAATTACAAAGAGATATAAAAAAAGTGAGTGAAGAAAATACATCATTGAAAATTAGACTGGAACAAGTAGAAATGAATGACTCAAGGAGAAACCAAGAGGGAGTCAAGCAAAACCAGAGAAATGAAACAATTGAAAAGACTGTCAAGTACCTTACCAGAAAGACAACAGACCTGGAAAACAGATCCAGGAGAGACAATTTGAGAATAATCGGACTGCCTGAAAAATGGGAGGAAAAAAAGAGCTTGGACACCATTTTCGAGGAAATTATCAAAGAGAACTGCCCAGACGTTTTGGAAACAGAGGGTAAAATAGACATTGAGAAAATTCATCGATCACCTACTGAAAGGGACCCTAAAATCAAAACGCCAAGAAATATAGTGGCCAAGTTCAAGAATCATCAGACAAAGGAAAAGATATTAGAAGCTGCTAGAAAAAAACAATTCAGATATGGAGGATCCACAATAAGGATAACCCAGGATCTAGCAGCATCCACATTAAAAGAACGCAGGGCCTGGAACATGATATTCCGAAAGGCTAAGGAACTTGGTATGCAGCCAAGAATAACTTACCCATGCAAGAATGAGCATCGTTTTCCAGGGAAGAAGATGGACATTTAACGAAATAAATGAATTCCATCTATTTTTGATGAAAAAACCAGACCTACATAAGAGGTTTGATCTTCAAATACAGAACTCAAGAGACTTCTAAAAAAGGTAAAAAGAAATCTTGAGAACTATACTTCTGCCAAAAAATATGTAAAGAACATATGTACAATTTGTCTTAGAAACTAGAGGTGGAAAGGAGATTATATCATAAAAAAGTATAAAGTGGTGGTACTACATCTCATGAAGAGGCAAAGGTAACCTATTATATCTGAGAGAAAGAAAGGAGGGAGATGAACATAGCGTGTATCAATAGACATATTCGATTTATGGTGAAACTTCTTCCACTTCATTGAAAAGTGAAAGGGAAGGAGTAAGCTAAGGGGAAGGGAATACAGTAATTTCGAGGAAAAGGGGTAAAATAAGGGGAGGATCTTTAAGGTGGGGGAGGGATCCTAAAAAGGGAGGGCTGTGAAAAGCAAGTGGTGTTCACCAGTTTAATACTGGATAGGAGGGTAAAAGGGAAGGAAAGGGGAAAAGCATAAGCAGGGGTTAATAGGATGGCAAGCAATATAGAATAAGTCCTTCTAACCATAAATGTGAATGGGGCAAACTGCCTCATAAAGAGGAAGCAGTTAGCAGACTGGATTAAAAGTCAGAATCCTACTATATGTTGTTTACAGGAAACACACCTGAAACAGGATGAGACATTCAAACTAAAAGTAAAAGGGTGGAGCAGAATCTATTATGCTTCAGGCAAAACCAAAAAAGCAGGAGTAGCCATCCTCATCTCAGATCAAGCAAAAACAAAAATTGATCTAATTAAAAGAGATAAGGAAGGGCATTATATCCTGCTAAAGGGAAGCATCAATAGTGAAGCAGTATCAATATTAAACATGTATGCACCAAGTGGTGCAGCATCTAAATTCTTAAAAGAGAAATTAAGAGAGCTGCAAGAGGAAATAGATAGCAAAACTATAATAGCGGGAGATCTCAACCTTGCTCTCTCAGAATTAGATAAATCAAACCACAAAATAAATAAGAAAGAAGTCAAAGAGGTAAATAGAATACTAGAAAAGTTTGATATGATAGATCTTTGGCGAAAGCTAAATGGAGACAGAAAGGAATATACTTTCTTCTCAGCAGTTCATGGAACCTATACAAAAATTGATCATATACTAGGGCATAAAAACCTCAAAATCAAATGCAGTAAGGCAGAAATAGTAAATGCATCCTTTTCAGACCATAATGCAATCAAAATAACATTTAATAAAAAGCCAGGGGAAAATAGACCAAAAAATAATTGGAAACTAAATAATCTTATACTAAAGAATGATTGGGTAAAACAGCAAATCATAGACATAATTAATAACTTCACCCAAGAAAATGACAATAATGAGACATCATACCAAAATGTGTGGGATACAGCCAAAGCAGTAATTAGGGGAAGTTTTATATCTCTACAGGCCTACTTGCATAAAATAGAGAAAGAGAGGGCCAACGAATTGGGTTTACAACTAAAATTGCTAGAAAAGGAACAAATTAAAAACCCTCAGACAAACACAAAACTTGAAATTCAAAAAATAAAAGGTGAGATTAATAAAATTGAAAGTAAAAAAACTATTGAATTAATTAATAAAACTAAGAGTTGGTTTTATGAAAAAACCAACAAAATAGACAAACCCTTAGTAAACCTGATTAAAAAAAGGAAAGAGAAAAAGCAAATTGATAGTCTTGAAAATGAAAAGGGTGAACTCACCACTAATGAAGAGGAAATTAGAACAATAGTTAGGAGCTACTTCGCTCAACTTTATGCCGATAAATTCGATAACTTAAATGAAATGGAAGAATACCTTCAAAAATATAGCTTGCCCAGATTAACAGAGGAAGAAGTAAGTAGTCTAAATAGTCCCATCTCAGAAAAAGAAATAGACCAAGCTATTAACCAACTTCCTAAGAAAAAGTCCCCAGGACCAGATGGATTTACAGGTGAATTCTACCAAACATTTAAAGAACAACTAACTCCAATGCTATGTAAACTATTTGAAAAAGTAGGGATTGAAGGAGTCCTACCAAATTCCTTCTATGACACAGACATGGTACTGATACCTAAACCAGGTAGATCGAAAACTGAGAAAGAAAACTATAGACCAATTTCCTTAATGAATATTGATGCTAAAATCTTAAATAAGATATTAGCAAATAGACTTCAGAAAATCATCCCCAGGATAATACACTATGACCAAGTGGGATTTATACCAGGAATGCAGGGCTGGTTTAATATTAGGAAAACTATTAGTATAATTGACCATATTAATAATCAAATTAATAAAAACCATATGATCATCTCAATAGATGCAGAAAAGGCATTTGATAAAATCCAACATCCATTCCTACTAAAAACGCTTGAGAGTATAGGAATAAATGGACTATTCCTTAAAATAATAAGGAGCATATATTTAAAACCTTCAGTAAACATCATATGTAATGGTGATAAACTAGAACCTTTCCCTGTAAGATCAGGAGTGAAACAAGGTTGCCCACTATCACCATTACTATTCAATATAGTACTAGAAACTCTAGCCTTGGCAATAAGAGCCGAGAAAGAGATCCAAGGAATTAGAGTAGGAAATGAAGAAATCAAATTGTCACTTTTCGCAGATGACATGATGGTATACTTAGAGAACCCCAAAGACTCTGCTAAAAAGCTATTAGAAATAATTCAGAATTTTAGCAAAGTCGCAGGATACAAAATAAATCCACATAAATCCTCAGGATTTTTATACATTACCAACACAATCCAACAGCAAGAGATACAAAGAGAAATTCCATTCAAAATAACAGTCGATAGTATCAAATATTTGGGTATATATCTACCAAAGGAGAGTCAGGAATTATATGAGCAAAATTACAAAACACTTGCCACAAAAATAAAGTCAGATTTAAATCATTGGAAAGACATTCAATGTTCTTGGATAGGCCGAGCGAATATAATTAAGATGACAATACTCCCCAAACTAATCTATTTATTTAGTGCTATACCAATCAGACTCCCAAGAAACTATCTTAATGACCTAGAAAAAATAACAACAAAATTCATATGGAAGAATAAAAGGTCGAGAATTGCAAGGGAACTAATGAAAAAAAAGTCAGAGGAAGGTGGTCTAAGTGTACCTGATTTAAAGCTATATTATAAAGCAACAGTCACCAAAACCATTTGGTATTGGCTAAGAAATAGACTAGTTGATCAGTGGCATAGGTTAGGTTCACAGGACAAGATAGTGAATAAAAATAGCAATCTAATCTTTGACAAACCCAAAGATCCCAAATTTTGGGATAAGAATTCATTATTTGACAAAAACTGCTGGGAAAACTGGAAATTAGTATGGCAGAAACTAGGCATGGACCCACATTTAACACCACATACTAAAATTAGATCAAAATGGGTCCAAGATTTAGGCATAAAGAACGAAATCATAAATAAATTGGAGGAACATGGGATGGTTTACCTCTCAGACTTGTGGAGGAGGAAGGAGTTTGTGTCCAAGGGAGAACTAGAGACCATTATTGATCACAAAATAGAACATTTTGATTACACCAAATTAAAAAGTTTCTGCACAAACAAAACTAATGCAAACAAGATTAGAAGGGAAGTAACAAATTGGGAAAAAATTTTTACAGTTAAAGGTTCTGATAAAGGCCTCATCTCCAAAATATACAGAGAATTGACTTTAATTTATAAGAAATCAAGCCATTCTCCAATTGATAAATGGTCAAAGGATATGAACAGACAATTTTCAGATGATGAAATTAAAACTATTTCCACTCATATGAAAGAGTGTTCCAAATCACTATTGATCAGAGAAATGCAAATTAAGACAACTCTGAGGTATCATTACACACCTGTCAGATTGGCTAAGATGACAGGAACAAATAACGATGAATGTTGGAGGGGCTGTGGGAAAACTGGGACACTGATGCATTGTTGGTGGAGTTGTGAAAGAATCCAACCATTCTGGAGAGCAATCTGGAATTATGCCCAAAAAGTTATCAAAATGTGCATACCCTTTGACCCAGCCATACTACTACTGGGCTTATACCCCAAGGAACTACTAGAGAAGGGAAAGGGTCCTGTATGTGCCAAAATGTTTGTGGCAGGCCTTTTCATAGTGTCTAGAAGCTGGAAGATGAATGGATGTCCATCAATTGGAGAATGGTTGGGTAAACTATGGTATATGAATGTTATGGAATATTATTGTTCTATAAGAAATGACCAACAGGAGAAATACAGAGAGGCTTGGAGAGACTTACATCAACTGATGCTGAGTGAAACGAGCAGAACCAGAAGATCTTTATACACTTCAACAATGATACTGTATGAGGATGTATGCTGATGGAAGTGGATTTCTTCAACATAGAGAAGAGCTAATCCAATTCCAATTGATTAATGATGGACAGAACCAGCTACATCCAGAAAAGGAACACTGGGAAATGAATGTAAACTGTTATTTTTACCTTCTGAATCCAATTCTTCCTGTGCAACAAAAAATTCGGTTCTACACACATATATTGTATCTAGAATATACTGTAATATATTTAACATATATAAGACTGCTTGCCATCTGGGGGAGGGGGTTGGGGGAGGAAGAGAAAAAAATCTGAACAGAAGTAAGTGCAAGGGATAATGTTGTAAAAAATTACCCATGCATATGTAATGTCAAAAAATGTTATAATTATAAAATAAAATAAAAAATGTAAAAAATTACCCATGCATATGTAATGTCAAAAAATGTTATAATTATAAAATAAAATAAAAAATTAAAAAAAAAAAAAAAAGATGAGCCAACTTTGGTCAAAAAACAAAACTTTTGTGCCAATTAGAGTGAAAAGTGGGCCTGTGAGTGGACTATAGTTTTTTTTTTACCTTAGGTGAGATAGAATTAGTCTTTTCTTCAAAGATGATTTAGCAGTTATCACTTAAAAGGAGAAGAAAAAAACATAAAATGAGATATTCTAAAGGACAAATAAGTACAACTTTGCTCAGCCCAACTGTGTGCCACCTAACATTGAAATTTAGAAAATGAATAAAAAAAAAAAAAAAAAGAAAAGAAATTTAGAAAATGGATCTTCAGGAAAATAATTTTCAAACATTGCTCAAGAAAAATTGGAACTGAAAAAGGACATTGAAATATAAGTATCAAAGTCAAGAGAACAATGGAGAATTAAAAACTGAACAATCAGAAGGGATTTCATAAGAAAAAACTGTTAAATATCTAATGAAGAGAAAAGATGTTAAAAGTTCTTTTAGAATACTATTGTCACATGGGCTCCTGAAGAGTCAATGGCAGAAGACTAAGAATAGTTTGTTACATTTTGAAAATATAAGAAAAAATTGACAAGAGATAGGAGAACTTGTTAAGATGTATAACTGGGTTGTGTAATTAAAACCAGATGCAAATATGGAGGAAGCAAGGGGCTTTACCTGAACCTCACTTCATCTAACCTAGTCAAAATGGAGCTCAATATAGAGCCACATTCAACTCAACAGGGATACAGATAGGAAAAGGCTAACTGCTTCTCTTCTAATTTTAATTGAATTGTTTTTGTTTTTGGAAAACTTTTTTATGTAACCAAAATTGTTCCCTTTGCCTTTTGAATCTGCTTTATCTCCCCTCTTATCTGTAGACCTTGTTCCTCTAATTTGTTTATATCTCCTTTGATGTCTAAGTCCTGTAGCTGTTTGAAACTTATCTTCATCTATGGTATGAGATATTTGTCTGTACCTAGTTTCTGCCAGACTTCTTTCTAGTTTTCCCAGAAGTTTTTTTTTAAAGTAATGAGTTCTTCACTTAACCCAATTGTCTCACCAAAAAAAAAAAAAAGATAAATAGTGAATATTTGAGATATTTGGCTGCTATGTTTGCTTAATTCTGTTTGTTGTACATTGAATCATTTCCCCTGATCAAGCTTTTCATTTCTCACCCAGTCCCAAATTGTTTTGAGGATTATTGCTCTGTAGTATAATTTGAAATCTAGTAAAATTAGGTCTCCTCACTTTTTTCCATTAATTCCTTTGATATTCTTCCAGATGAGTTTTGTTATTTTTCTTAGTCTTATACAAGTGACCCTTTGGTAGTCTGATTGCTATATCAATGAAAAAGTAAATTAATTTCAGTAGTGTTGTTATTTTTATTGTATTGCCTCAGCTTACTCATGAGCAACTATTACTTCTTCAATTATTTACACCTGCTTTCATTTGTTTTAAGACTGTTTGGGGTTATATTTATATAACTTTTTTATGAATTTTGACAAGTAGATTCCAAAGTATTGTATGCTTTATATGATTTTTTAAAATAGAAGATTGTTGGGAAGCATACTTGGGAACAGTAGCATTCTGTGCAGAGTGGATGCTCACTAAATATTTGTTGCCAGTGAGTGATGGTAGTAGATGATCAAAGAGAAGTATCTATTAGTAACAGCTACCTAACTATGAGGTGGGCTGTCTTACTAAGTGATGAACATTCTGTCTCCAAAAAAATTGAAGCAAAGGCAAAATAATATGTAGGGCATTTTCTGTAAGTAATTCATATAGATTTTGTTGGGTAAGAGCTTATATTAACTGAGCACTAAGTTCCCTTTAAGTCGCAAAGTTCTATGATTATGCAGAAAATCTCACATGTTGTTATTCAACAAAATACTGGCTTAATGGAAATAGAAGAATCTAAAGTCAGAATTAGATATGAATAAATACCCCAAAACATTTCAGAATCCATTGCAATTTTTGGCAAGGTCATTTTTTGGTCTTACCCTGTTTAAATAAAAGGAAAGGTGACTAACTTCTAATATTCAAACAAATATTAATTATTCAAGTGATTAAATGACAACCTTTCCCATTCTAACAACTAATAAAATGATTTATGAAGTAAATTTTGTTACTTGGTATAATCTAATTAAAACTACTTCAAACTAATTTGACTTATTTATCATTTAAGTATCTTAGAAAAGAAAATGATATCTGAATTTAGGGCTACCTAAAATAGAAGCCATTTATTCCCTAGTCATCACTGGGGGTCCTTAATCAGATAACCACTTGTTACACATGATGCAGAGAATGTTCTAGTTCAGGTTTAAATTGGTCTGGATGATCTTTGACCTAGTTCTAAACTCTGAGATTCTGTGATTTTACAGTTAATAAAATCTTAGCAGCCCTATTGATGCTCAGAATCTTTCTCATTTGAATGAATAATGTCATTATTTTTGTATATTCTGTGCAATTTATAGGATTTTTTAGAGGCATAAAGTCTTTCAAAAAGCATGCACATACTGTGAAAACATTTATTAGCTATATACATTAACTATGGACAGCAATATGTTAAAATTTTCATTATCATTTAAATGACCTTCAAAAACACAATTTCTCTAATAGAGTTGGTCCAATAATTAACAACTATTAATAGACTTGAATAATGTGGAATAGTTGTAGTGAACAGTGAATTATTTTTCCTTTAGGTATATAGAGACAAAGATGGTCCCTACTATTAAGGAGCTCATAGTGCAACAGGGAAGACACACAAACAAAGCCAGGGAAGCTGGGAGGCAGAGATGAGAAAGGAGAGCCTCCCAGGCATGGTGGACAGAAAGAAAATGCCCAGAACCAAGATAAAAGAGTGTTTTATTTGGGGGGCTACAAGGGAACTGGGGTCACTGTATCAAAGGGTACATGGGAGAGAATAAATTAAAGGAAGGCTGAAAAAGTGGAAATGGAGGAGTCCTGGTTAGGAAGGGCTTTGAAGGCCAAACAGATGTTGCTGTTTTGAATTCTGGATGTATGAACGGGTCATTTGGGCTTATCCCCTAAGACCTGTATTTTAGGATTGGACCAGGGAGAGTCATGAAGCCAGCAGGCTCATCACCAGGCTATAGCAACAGTCCAAACCTGGGGGGATGAGGACCTGCCCCTTGGCATGGGAAGTATCAGAGGAGAGAAGGAGCTGTATTGGACAGGTATGCAAAGATGAAATCAGAAGGCCTTAGTAGTAGATTGGACGTGGGGGAGTGAGAGAGAGTGAGGGGTCAGGGATGTACCTGGCAGTTAAATATCATTGATAACTACAAACAACGCCTTCAGTATTGTAGATTGGAGGATTCTTCAAGATTATCCACGTTGATCAGGAGAGATATAGGATGATAGTGAGGGTTCAAATGAGGGGTTTTTGAGGATGGGGGAGATAGGATTATAGTTGTAAGAGGAGGAAAGGAGCCAGAAAACAAGGAGATCTGTCCAATCAAAAAAAAAATTTGTTCTTTTAAAATTATCTTAAGACTAGTTACTGACATAATAATGGGAGAATTCATTATGCTGGAATTTCCAAATAGGAAAACCACATCATTTTGAAAGATTTACATTTCACTAACTCTTTAATGTTAACTGTACTATTGAATTAGCCTAGAGAAAAATTAAGCTAAGCAATGTAAAGAGCTGAGCTTTAGAATATACCTATAGGTGTGCGTGCTCACACATGTCTATAGTGAGTGTGTGTGTGTGTGTGTGTGTGTGTGTGTGTGTGTGTGTGTGATTAGCCTTGGAAGGCAAGAGCTATGTTAAAGATTTATGCATGGGGTATGTGTGGGGAGAAAGATGCATGCATTTAAAGACGTATCAATTCTATTCAATGTTTATAAGGTAATTGGGAAGAGAGAATAGGCAGGGGAAAATAGGGATGAGAATAATGTCCCCTGAAAGTATATGCGTAGCTTTTTCACACATCATCTACATTCAATTCAATTCAATTTTGCAAGGCCTTGTGAAGAACTAGTGTTTTAAAGACAAAAATACTAATGACCCTAACCTCTAGGAATCTACATTCTCCTGTATTTGAAGCAATTCTATATTGTACTTACTTGATATACAAATATTCCCTCTCTCCTTCGTAACTATGAAATATGGCTTAGTGAAAAGAGCAATTTAGGGGCAGCTAGGTGGCACAGAGGTTAGAGCACCAGCCTTGAATTCAGGAGGACCCGAGTTCAAATCTGGTCTCAGACACTTAACACTTCCTAGCTGTGTGACCCTGGGCAAGTCACTTAACCCCAGCCTCAGGGAAAAAAAAGCAAAAAACAAAACAAACAAACAAAAAAAAAGAGCAATTTACTTGAGACATGTCCTAGCTCCATTGTTCATTATCCTCTTGACTTTGAGCAAGTTACCCATTTCCATTTTCCTCATCTATAAAATGGAACCAACTTCCTCCAACTGTTTCACAGGATTGTGAGGATTAATTCTCTCTCCCTCTCTCTCTTTCTGCCTCCTTCTCTCTTTCTGTCTCTTTCTCTCTATATATATGCACACATACATAAATATTTATATGTGTTTGTGTGTGTAAATGTGCATATTTATGTGTGAAAATGTATTTTGAGTTACAATATCTTATTTAAATGGAATTTATTTTCATAACATATTTGTAACATTTTGTTACATATATACATAACCAATTGTAACTGAATCATCAAGAGACACCAGTCAGTCAACAAACACTTATTAAGTACCTACTATTTTCCAGACATTATACTAAATTTTTGAAAGGAGTTAATTATTCAGTAAACTATTGTAAATAAGACAAAAAGGTAGATAGTACATTTTAGAAATAATTGACTTTTTTAAAAGTTAAAATAAAAACAATCTAGAATATAGAGGAATTTGACTCATCCATTAGGAATGTTCAACTCAGCTCATTTGCAGTTTCCGAACATTTTGCAGTATCTTCATTTTTGTTTTCACATTGATTTTTAAAAAAATTAAACACACACACACACACACACACACACACACGCATATACACACATATGTATATGCTTTTTAGGAAAAAAGCTCAGATTCCTGACTTCTGAGACAAATAAATTTCACTAAACGAAATACAAACCAGAAACTTAGGATCTGTACATTCTAATCCAGATTCTCCTGTGAACTTAATATGTGGTCTTTGAAATCAGAGTTAAATAACTCTAGTCTCTCTTAACATTTCTTCATCTGCAAAGAGGGCAGTGAAGATAATACTTTATAGGGATATTATGAGAAGAGACTCATAAAAATTTTAATGTACTTTGCTTAAGCAGAGTATTCATACCTTATATACATAGTGGTGATTACTGTAGTACTGGAAAATTTTAATATTTATATAATATATAATATTATAATTTATATAATATCAGCTAAAATTGAATCTTGGGAAGGTACCTTGAGGAAGCCAGTTATTTTCTGGGAACCCTAATTTCTTCATATTTAAAACGAGGGGATTGGACTAGATATTTATGGAACTTTTTGGTTCTAAAATTAGATAATTTTATGATTATATGTCTTGTTTCCTTTGAGGAGAAAGATATGACTATGGGAAACTTTGAAATCCAGGATGGCTCAACATTTCTTTTCTTATAAAATAATTTAATTTCTCAATGCATACACAGAACCATAAAATAATCTAGGTTTTTTTTTTTTTAATAGTAAAATGACTTTCAAGTTGATAGTGATCTTTGAATCGCTACTCTCTCAATTTTGTTGAAACATTGTTAATGTGACACACACACACATTAGATCCTGGTGTTGAAAAAATATACAGTCTCATTCTGGCCCAAACATCAAAGAGTAAAGTTTGTTCTTAAGCTCCAACAACAAAATTGCCTTTAGGAAATGCTTTGGAATCCTCAGGGGGACATAGTTTGCCAGACTTTGATCTGTACCATTCATGACAACTCTTAAACTGTGGGTTTTCTAGACATAAATTAAGCAACATTATGGAACTTAGAAAGGGAAAGATTTAGAAGTTGGATGGAGTCGAAATGAAAAACTTTGCCTTTGGGATTTGTTTCTCCATATTTGTGACACATGGAGATAATGTTTGTCAACAATTAACCTCTGGTGCTTGATGAGAGTTTTCTAAACATGATATTTCTGTTGAGAGATCACTTAGTGACCCTAAGTGACTCACAGACAATTCATGGGAATAATTGCTAAGTATATTTCTTCAGATAAATGGATTTTCCCCCCTAGTTTTTTGGTCTCAGATTTAGTTGTAAAATCTCCCCAGTGTCAGTAGTACTGCCATAAGATAGGTACATGAGTACTTTTAAATTTGACACATTTTAGATGATTATGGTTTTGTATCTGCAGATCCTTGGAAAAAAAATTTTTTTAAATGTATAGAGCTAGGTGGCGCAGTGGATAGAGCACCAGCCCTGAAGTCAGGAGGATTTAAGTTCAAATCTGGCCTCTGACACTTAACACTTCCTAGCTGTGTGACCCTGGGCAAGTCACTTGACCCCAATTGCCTTGGCAAAAAAAAAAAATTTTTTTTTTAAATGAATAGGGTAATTGGCATTTCTATCAAATACCATCAGAAATAAATCTATCCTTTGTATTAAATGCAACAATTATAGCTTCTTTTACCATTATAAAAGAAAACAAATGTTTCCACTATAAGAGATTGTCACCTTAAGAAATGAGATTAAACCTGTATGTCCCTTTGGGCCCATTTTCTAAGCGTGAAAAGAAGAATTTTCTGAACCTCTTTCAGGTGGCTCTACTGGGATTCTATGCCAGCAAGTTACATCCAAAAATGACTTGCTGTTCTTAACCTTTGTTATTTCTGATGAGGAGAGAGTTAGCAAGAGGAGGGTGAACCTCCCGAGCATGGGAGAAATATAATCAACCTAAACTGTAAGATTTGAATTTTTAAAAGCTGCTTATTGGACAACTTTACCTTTTATCCTCCTGGGCTAACTCTAAGCATTGTGTCATCTTACTTATCTTTATTTCCCATTAACCCATTCAGGAATGTGTCTGTTTTCTTCTGCTGTTAATCAGCAGCTCCTGATTAACTCCAAGGGACCCAGCAATCAGGAAGTCATTTCTCCTCTTCCCTGAAAGTGTTCTGCCCCCACCTATAAGGATCCTTCCTGCCTCTTTGCTCATAGATCATTTTGGGCGATGTATTTCCATTATCAGATTTGCCAGAATAGCTGGAAGTAGATAAAAGGTGACCTCATATATGTCAATGAGAGGGCTTAATTCCAGTGTTTCTCTCCAAATCAGGGTTGAGGATCCTCCCAAATGGGTGATCACTTGGCCAGTCTCCCTTTTGCACAGCGCTGCCCACTCAGCAGCCAAGAATATTGGACACAGAATGGGGAGCAGTTGTTTCTTTTTTGATCGGACTTTTGACTGATCCTCTCCTTTCAGTATGGCATTTGGGAATGGGCACTCCCTGTGGAGCAAAGAGTTCAAGTTCTGATTCTTTTGTTTACCACCAAATAATTTTAGGTACATTGTTTTATAAACTCTTTGGGCCTGAATTTTCTTAAACAGAACTTAAGTAGATTGGATAAGAGGAGGAAGATCTAAAGGCCCTTCCATTTCTAAAATCTTTGATTCTCTGCTATTATATTTGAATCATATGTTCTTTTTCCATTAAAAAGCAATTATTTTTTAAAAAGCATAGTGCCTTTTAAAAAAGGATCAGCCTATACTGTACTTTTTGCATTTATAGGTGTTTCTTTGATTGAAAATATTTGTAGGTCAGATACTCTTGGATTCTCCTCCCTTCCTCTCTACTTTCTTAACTTTACTTCCCCCCTTCTTTCCTTTTCTTCCCCTTGCCCTCTTTTCCTTCCTCTCTTCTCCCCTTCTCTCCTCTCTCTTTCTCTCCTTTCCTCTTTACTTTTTTTTTTTTGCCTTCCATTTCCTTTACCATGAGCATATCATCTGGTGGTTGGCAGTTTGAGAACCAGTTCTGGGATTTATGACTCTAAATCACTTTCCTCTCTGTAGGAACCAATTTTCTGATATCGAAAATGAGATAGGTTGCTCTAAATCAGGGCTCACCGCTATTAAAAATTATGCACTCTATAGCTTTAAAAAGAAGGAAAAAAAGTTATCCTCTACTATGTGCAAATTTGTTTCTTTATAAATTATATGCATGTACTACTGGTCCACTGATTTTGTACATCACACATACACACATACACACACACACACACACACACACACGAAACAAATTTAGAAAAAATAAGTTAAAGATGGTTTGTTCCTGGCATTGGTAAAATCAGATTCCTAGAGATTACTGAACAGGGAAATGACATGATCAGGCCTTAGCTTTGGGAAGATCATTTTGTTCAGAGAATTTGTTACAAAAGGGGGAGACTGAGGCAAGGCATAGTCTAGGCAAGAGGGTTAGGTAGCTAGATGGGCATAAAATTCTGGGCCTGGAGTCAGGAAGACTTATTGTGCTAAATTCAAATAGGGCTTTAGATAGTTCCTAGGCATGTGTCCCTGGGCAAATCATTGAATCCTGTTTGCCTCAGTTTCTCCATCTGGAAAATGAGAGGTAGAAGGAAATGAAAAACCAGTCCGGTATCCCTGCCGAGAAAAGCCGAGATGGGGTCGTGAAGGGTCGGGCATGATTGAAAAACAACTCAACAGCTGCAAGAAGAGGCAGTAGAGGACTCAATAAGAATGACGAACATGAGAGAAGATGGAAGGAGAAAAGGGGAGAGTTGCTAGCAGACTTTAAGGTTGGGAACCTTGGTGACCAGGAGGAAGATGGTTCCCATGACAGGGACAGGAAGATTTGTAGGAGGTGGGACTGGAGAAAAGGTAAGTGATGAGATCTGCCATAAAAGACCGCAGCCAGGCTCCTCCCATCCTGCCAGCAAAGCACAAAGCTGCCCTCATGCTGCTGGACCACCGAGACTCCCCCGGGATGACTGGCAGGGGCAGCAGTAGCTTCCCAGGGCTGTCCCATGAAAGCTACAGACCGGCACAGCTTGGAGAAGGAGCAGTTGGGGGCTTGCAAAGGGGAGAAGGATTGAGGAAGGAGCCTGGGTGGCTGTGTTAGAATCAAGCCTCAGGAAGGGTTATGGGTGCGAGGGTGGGATGAGAGGTCTCTGATTCTCTCATCATATACCCCTTGGCATCAGTCCTGGGCTCTGATGATGATAGATAATCCCTGAAGTCCTTTCTAGCTATGACATTGTATGAAATGGGATGACCCAGTTGTATCTAAAGCTATACTCCTAAAAATATCTTGTTACCTATTACTTTATATCAAAAACAATCACATGCATTTTCTCAACATAATGAATTGTTAAAGCCCTTTTCAAAAACACATCTATATGTAAATTACAATGATTATTCATATTTGTTTATACTTGATCAAAATGCAGGATTTTACTTGAGAAAAATGTACAAATAGAAATAAAATGAACCTGTGAAAGCTGAGATTTGAAATTTAAAAACAATGACCTTTAAGTCGTAAAAATAGTTTCCTGATGATTGCTGCATATCTTAAAGGTAGCTAAATGTTTTCCCATCACTGAGGTGCTAATCAGAATGTGAATTAGAAGGTGGTTGACTTGCATATAAAATATTCTGTAGCTGAGCCCAGAAAAGCTAAGAAACTACTTGTGTCAAGTCTGATGGTAATAGGCCTGGGAACCTAGGTCTACCTACATTTACATTAGAAAATAACTCAGTTTTTGGTATTTTCCTTTTTTTCCCCCACAGAAGAAAAACTAATTCCTTCCTCCCTAGCCTTATTCCTCATCCATCACTGCTAGATAATATCAGTAAGAACACAGAGAAATAGATCCCTTCCTCTTGCTTCAGCATAGGCCCTCCCGCTATGGAAATATCCCTTTCAAGCACACTGTTGCCATGTCTAGCAACCACCTCTACAAAATCAGGCTCCCTCTCTGTTGGACGTTGTTTTAAAACAAGAGCAGCTACACTTAAGCTGCTTTTTCTGAAGCCCTAACATCACCCCTCCATAGTACTGCAGTTCCGGGAGCATTGTTAGAGCCGCCAGCAGCAGCAGCAGCAACATAGATTAAATTTACATCATTTCCAATAAAATTCTGCATTAATACCTGATCCTGGCAGGGAGATGACATTGGGTTCTTGAAGGCAGTGACCGTGGAGCACATGGTCTCTAGGGTCTCTGAGCTGAGAATAGTTTGAGTATCACCTAGTGATGAGCTATCCCTCTATTGTCTTGTTCAATTCTCAAGTTTATTGCCAGGTTGATTCGTGGTAATGAATATTTCAGCTAGAGTATCTCTTGAAGACCAAAGGAATATAGATCCTTGGAATGTATTAATGTAGTGTCATTCAAACCTTCTCTCCAGCCTCATCCTTCTTGCCCTCTGGGCAGACTTGGTTCATCCTCTCTTCAGGGTTTCATTTTCCTCAAGGCTTTCACGGCCTTACTCTCCCACAATTCTCCTCCCACCTCTCCGACCCCTCCTCAGACTCGTTCTCTGGATCTTCATCCAAGTCGCTCACACTAACTGTGGTTGTATCCCAGTTAATCTTCCCTTTTTTTGTCTAGCCTTGCTCACTGGATGATTGCATCAGTTCCCATGGATTTAACAATCATTTTTATGGAGGTGATTCCAGATCGAATAGATGTCTCCCTCTCCTGAACTCTAGTCAAATGCTTATTCAATATTATGAGCCTGGGTGTATCATTTAACATCTCAAGCATGTCTTGTTCCAAACAGAATTCATTAACTTTCCCATCAAACCCATCTCTCTTCTAAATTTCTTTAATATTCTCCATGGAATGATTATCCTTTAAGTCAACAAAGCTGGTAAACTTAGTGTCATGCTCATCTTTTCACTTTTACTCACCAAATATTCCATTAGTTACCAAGTTTTATTGCTTTCTATACTCCCAGCCCTCACCTTAGTTCAGCCTTCTCCATCTCTCCCCTGGGCAGTTGCAGTGGTGTCCATGGCTCATTTCTTTCTCCATTGCACTCAGCTACCAAAGTGATTTTCCTAAAGGGCAGATCTGACTGACCGTGTTATCTGACTGCACAATAAACTACAATACCCTGTTACCTCTACAGTCATATATAAACTTTAGGACCCTTAAAGCTCTTTTCTACTTTTTCAGTCTTCTTACACATTATTTGCTTTAGTGTACTCTAAAGTCCCACCATTCTAGCCTATTTGTTGTTTGTTGTACATGACTCTCCATCTTTGCTCTCCATATTTTTGAATTACCTTCATTCCCTAACCCCCATCCCTCTGTACCTGCATGCATAGAATGCTCCTCTCCTCCCTCTATTTCTTAGGACCCTTGGTTTCCTTTAAGACTCAGCCTAAATGCTGTCTTCTACAGGGATGCTTTTCCCAGTAACTTGTATGTTCCAAATGTTACCTTCCATCTCTTCTTTGCTTATCTTTACATTAAAATGTGGATGACTTGTTTTTTTGTTTTTCATTTTCTCCCCAGCTCTTTTTTAGTTTAGCTAGTTGCTTGATTGATCTCCAACCTTAACCCAGTGCAGTAAGGTAGGTAGGATCCATTTAATAGATGAGGAAAGTGAGCTTCAGAGGGGATTGTGAAATGATTTGCCCATCTTAGAGAACTAGTCAGTAGCAAAGCTGAAACCCTACCTCTGGCTCCTGATATCAAATCCACCATTCTTTGCATTAAACTCTTTATTTTGAGTGACAGATCTCTCTCTACCATTTCCAAGGAGGCAGCCAAAGGGTGGATAATCAGAGAGTGAGTGGAATGAATAGCCAGAGTGAGCTACTTAAAGCATTACTTCTGCAGAAAAGAAGGCTTTCTGAGCTTAGAAAAATATGGACAGACTTACATGAAATAATGAAGAACAAAATGAGCAGACTTGAGAGAACTTTGTATACGGTAACACTAATGTTTTTTTTAAGAATGACTTTGAGTGAATAAGTCATTTTGACAGTTATAACTACCCAATTAACTATAAAGGACATATGAAGAAAGATAATATCTTCATCCAGAGAAAGAACTAACAAATAGAAGTATATATAGAATAATTTTACATATATATGTATACACACAAACACATACACACACACACACACACATATACACACACTCATTTGTGTCTAATGGTAGCCATCTCTAGAGAGAAGGGAGGGAAGAAAAGGAAAAAAAGATAATTAGATGACACTTCTTCTCTCTCTCTCTTTCTCTCTCTCTCTCTCTCTCTCTCTCTCTCTCTCTTTACATATATATATATATATATATATATATATATATATATATATATGTATATATATATATATATATATAATTTTAATTTCTTTTCTTTTTGCTGAGGCAATTGGGGTTAAGTGATTTGCCCCTAGTCACACAGCTAGGAAAATGTTACGTGTCTGAGATCAGATTTGAACTCAGATTATCCTAACTTCAGGGCTGGTGCTCTATCCACTGTGCCACCTAGCTATCCTAATTCTACTATATTTTGAAAAGGAGTAGCAAATAGTTTTTAGTAGACTTGAACTTTTGTATACATGATTTTAAAAAAATTGTCCTGTTATGGAAATGCTCATTTTATTCCATAAATTAAAAATAAATTTTAAAAAGAGGCCTTGAAGTTTATTTCATGAGTTGGGTACCTTAAAGGACCACATAAAAAGAAACCATTATTATCCCCCCTTTTGTCTCCTGCTAGGTCTCTCTTAGAAGCCGCAGCAGCTTTCTTGTATCTAAATCAACAAATTCAAATGCCAGGCCACATGTTCAGAAAACTCATTGTAAGGGCTAAACTATATATTAAATGTAATATGAAATCTTATTAACAGTTCCATTCAAAAAATGGAATGGCATAATTCATTGAGACAAGAGAAATGAGCTTCTCCTACTTAGTACTTGAAAGAATACTAACCAAAGAATTTTGGGGGGAATTGTAGTTTAACCAAATGTTTCATTTTAGTGCAGCCAGACCACAAGGAATCATAGCTATAAAAATGAACTAAAGACAGGGCCAAGTGTTATTTCAAAGGTGAAAGAGAATGGTTTTCGAAAGTAAGTGGAAGTGAAAATAAAAAAAAATGGTTCTCAATCACTGAGTTTGCTGAGGCTTGTTGTCTACTGTTACTCCGGTGACATCTTTCAATAAAACATGAGTCCATTTCAAATTCTTCCCTTCCCCCTGCCATATACCCTCTAAAAACCAAATGAAAGATATCAACTGGTTGTTGGCCTTTTAACTTTGCTCTTTGGTGGTTCAACAGCAAGTTTCTTCTGCAATAGGTCAGTTCCTTCGATGAGGAACATTTCTTCTCTGCCTTATGCTTTGATTCTGAAGAAACTCAGAATTTCTATGTGTGTTTATAGAGCAGCCACACATTTTCATCTCAAAGAATGATTGTTTGGGGGAATTATTTGATTTGTATCTGAGAAAACAAAATATTGTGTGATCTGTTTGGTTTTTTCTTTCCCAACAAAACAAGTTTATGTATGATGGAACTTAGCCAGTATAGTTATTTCAGCATAATGACATGGTCTCAATGTTTTCTTTTGATAGTTCAGGGTCACATTAATGCTTATTCAGCTGGCACGGTGGCAGAAGGGTTGGTAGTTTTAGGTTACCTCCTTGGGGTGAAATTTACAGAGAAGCCATTTGGAGTTTATTGAGCACATTCACAAATATTGGTTCTTCAGGAGCACATTATGGAGTGATTCTAAATCTGGCTAGTGAATGCATCAAGGCTTTTATGTTTTTTCAGTGAATTCTTATTTCTTTAGTCTTCTTATGTCCTCATGAGGAAGAGACTTGATTTTTGCCTTATAAATGTGAATATTTTCCTTGGTTTTGAGATGTTAAAATCCTAAACAAGACTGTTTGGCCAGCTTCGGAGCATAGATGTAGAGTTGGAAGGGATTTTAAGGATCTTCTAACCCAACTCTGTTACTTTATAGATGACAAAATTGAACCCTTGAGAAGTTAAGAAAATTCTGCCAAATCAAACAGGTCGCAAATGACAATGATAATGAATTTAAAATCAGAACAAGTATTTCAATGAAAAGTCATCTCCTAGGAAGGTAAAAGAGCTTATGGTCTTTTATTCAAAATCATTAAAAGGCAGAATTAAACCTTGTTATACTTGTTATAAGTTGCTTTTAGTACATCATATTTCTTTGCAACAACGGTCTACATTCCTTATCACAGCCACCCTTTATTTATTGTGTGGTTTGCTTAGATTTAAGTATCAGAGTGTTTTTAGGTCCTTCCCCTGGAGCTCTTTCAAGCCCCTCTTTGAGCCCTGCATTTTCCTCTAAACAACCTTTTGCAAAAAGCCTTCCTGAGATTCCTCATCAAGGAACAAAGATGACCCCAGAGGTTAAAAGGCTCTGTGGCAATGAGGTATAATCCCTGGCAGCTTTGGCCATGCTGGGAAGGCTCTGGAAATAGATCATCTGCTATCTCAGGATTTTGCCTGCTGAGTATGAGAAGGTCTCTTCTCTAAGCTGACCCCTAGGTGAGGAATCCTTCAATAAACAATGGCAAACAATGACGCAAAAAGATAAAAGTATCTCTGTGCTATTTCTGCTTCTTTAGTGATTGTGACAGAGTACTGGAAAATGGAGTTACAGGATCTACACATATTAATTTAACTCTTGGTACTGTAAATGCAGGATACTTGCTCAGTGACTGGTTATGTGAAATACAGGTGTGCAATTTGATCAATCACTGTTGACCTTCTTAAGATCTAAAAGAAACTTGCGTTTTGTTGGGTGGTCTCCTTGTGAACAGTTTATGGATGGACATGAGCAAGAGCCAGGTGGAATTAGGCGAAAGAAAGAAAGAAAGAAAGAAAGAAAGAAAGAAAGAAAGAAAGAAAGAAAGAAAGAAAGAAAGAAAGAAAGAAAGAAAGAAAGAAAGAAAGAAAGAAAGAAAGAAAGAAAGAAAGAAAGAAAGAAAGAAAGAAAGAAAGAAAGAAAGAAAGAAAGAAAGAAAGAAAGAAAGAAAGAAAGAAAGAAAGAAAGAAAGAAAGAAAGAAAGAAAGAAAGAAAGAAAGAAAGAAAGAAAGAAAGAAAGAAAGAAAGAAAGAAAGAAAGAAAGAAAGAAAGAAAGAAATAGAAGTATGAGCTCATCCCTCTAAGATCTTCCCACATTGGACCAATGTTGAATTAAGGCCACCCTGATCAAAATTCTGTTTTTGCTAGTGGTAGCAAGGCACATATTAGTGAAAAGTTTGGTCACCCTCTTTGATAATCACATTCAAAAGTTTAAGGACATAGTTCCAAATAATGGTTTTCCTTAATAGTGGTACCATCTATTCATTTAAGTATCTTTCAAACATATATTTATTTTCAGGTTATGTTATTCATCCATTGATTAAGTTTACTACCCACATTATGAAACTGTAAGGAATTTCTAGTTCTTTATATGGTAATTAATTTAAAAACATAGTGATAACTGTTTTCGGCATTTATGTGATTATAAGATTTGGAGTCGGTCATCTTTTCAGATTGAAGTTTTATCAATTATTCTAGGCTACCTCACTATTCCCTTCATCATTTGGTTAGTTTCTCTGGCCAGCTAAATTTTTTTTTTTTTTGGTGAGTCATGATTAAGTGACTTGCCCAGGGTCACACAGCTAGTAAGTGTTGAGTGTCTGAGACTAAATTTGAACTCAGGTCCTCCAGACTTCAGGGCTGGTGCTCTACCCACTGTACCACACAGCTTACCCCGCCCCCCCCCCAGCTAAATCTTCTATTATGACTTTCCAAAAAGGACAATTACCAGAGCTTTTACAAAGAATTCCAGATGTTGATTTTGCATCGTGGGAAGGAAAATGCTTTTTAATTTGTTGCAAGGACCCTTCAAGATTCTGCCTGGCATTTTCATTTATTTATTGAAGTTTGGGATATTATAGCAACACAATCTATTTGGAAAATGGACTCCATTGTTATGTTGTGTCCCTTGTTTAATAACTCTATTACTGGAAGCATACCCCCAACTTAAGGAGAGGATTCTGACTACAAGGAGCCCGGACTTGAGAGGTGTCAGCCGAGCTGATCTCTGGGGGCCCCTACTTTAGAATGATTAATCTTGTCACCTAAATCTGCACCTGGGTAGAATCAAGTTCCAACTTTCTTTTCTACGATCAAACAGCACCCTCAATATACACTTGGCTCTAAGCCTCTATAATTAACATGGAATTGGGTTTCTTTGTATCTCATTGACTGGATGATATTTAGTCTATAGTACTGAACCAGAGAGTTTTCTGCCAATACCCATCCACCCAACTAATTTGAGATATTCCATTGTCAAGTGCTAAGGCAGCGTGCTCAGTGATGTCTAGAAAAGGTCTCTGGGCAAATATGTCGGGGTCTGGTCAAAAGTTCAGCTGGTAGAGAAGATCCTGGACGTGTCAAGATGAACGTGTGTCAGATCTGAGGGATGACAATGGACATAGAGATAAGGAAGTTTTAGGAAAGGAAACGTCTAAAATAGGGGTATATTCACTGAATTTTGACTGCATTCTCTGTTTTAGAGGAAATTTGAAGAGAGAATCACCCCTCAAATCTTCCTCAATAAAAATCAAACAAGACTGGGAGGGAATGCAGCAGTGGACATATCCAGCAGGCCCCAGGGAGCATTCTTCATTAAGTTAATGCACATGGCTGCTCCACAGCCCTCCACTAGCATATCCAAATAGGGAATAATTTACAAACTTTGTTCTTGTTTTATTCTAAGAAGCAGCGTTGGTCCTGGCTTTCATAACTCATTGATTTGTTGTGAATTTACAGGAACAATTAAGGGGCCGCTGGATGGATCCCGGGGTGTTTGAGGTTTATTTTGATTCTGGTGGAACTGTGATGGCTTCATTTTTAATTTAAATTCGCACATTGATGCCCACAAAATGATCCCTCTGGGCTGATATCAGTGTGGACATTGACTTATACATTCTGCCCTTCGAATTCCAGAAATGTACCAGGAAATTTGATGTTGTACCTTTCCTCAGGTGCAAGGTTCAGACAGGAAGGATATAAAGTTCATAGTCCTGTCCAAAAACCAATGTTTATCCATTCTTCTTTTTGGCTTCTCTGAGCACCTTTACCTTTTCATGCTCAAGATTCTTCCCCCCTCCACATTTTATTCTCTCTTTAATTTAATTTCAGGTCAGTCTTTCATTTTATTGTGGTTTGTTAGAGAAAATGTGATGATGACAGTTGTTGTAAATTGTCATGGACTGGATTAGTTTATGATGCATTTTTTTAAAAAAACTGCTGTTCCTTTCCTTAAATTAGATTCTTCCTTTTGGTTCCTTTATGATTTTTTAACATGTCTGCAACTACCCTTTGGTCATTTTCAATAGTGTGACTAAAGTGACTTTCTTTTGATGATGTTAAAATCTTCTGCATTGAAATCACTGTCAGCAGCTGTGAACCTGTCACAAAGCTTTTCTTCAAAAGAAAAAGAAAATGTAGATGCTCTCACTGTAAAGCTTTTAAAAATAGGGTTTTTCTTTTGGGGGTGGGGAGAATTTCTAGTCAGCTCTTTACTTTCTCCACAAATGCATTCCTTGGATCTGTCCACATATGCTGAACTCAGGGTGATTGCCTCTCACTTGGCCCATCATCACGACCCCAGATAAGACATGAAGCCTTAGAACTGGACTCGAGAACCTAATAACCCAACAAAGTCTTGATTTGGGCCTTGTGTGCCCTCCAACATAGGGCCCTAACCCAGCAAGGCAAAACGGAGACGGTTTATGTGGCAGTAGGATTGCTTTGATTTTTCCTACTTTTCCCTTCAAAGCCGAGCATTTTTCAGCTCTAACAACTCTGTCATCCTATTCTCGGGATCCCCCTTCCATGCATGGAGTCTGAGGTTGTCTCTTAAGTACTTGATGCACCTGTGAGTGCCAAAAGGCCATGATGAAGGGCAGGGAAGGGAATACCCAGAGCACAGACTCCAAGACCTCCACGCCAAATCGTGATTTTGCTTGATGACAGTTATTGTTCAGCGTGTATTGTAGTGTTTCTCCTGCAGATGGGGATGTTTATGTTGTGTAATAAGAGAGAACAAAGGCCACCAGACTAAACAGTAGCCTGAGTCTCAAACAGTGTTCCATGACTTCCTTGGCAAAATTTTATTTCAGTCCCCAACATATGTTAGCATTTAGCTTTTCTCTCAATGGCACGTTATGCAGAAGAAGAAAAAGAAAAAAGACCAGACAGTTCTGTAGACTAATCATAATTTTTATTGAGTTAAAAATGCCAACTCATTTTAACATTCGCAGGCAGTCTTTCGATGGTATCATTAGGGTTTTGTAGCACATCTCTGCACTTAGTATGGAGACAGGAATTTTGCCTAGTCCGATTGTTTGTATAACAAGCAGAGAATGGCCAAATTGTAAGGAAAAGTTATATTGCATATCTTCAGGTCCTACAATGGGGGTGGTCCCGGACTGAATGAACAGATTCCCATCTGTTAAACATTCTTAAAGCTCTTTATTTCCCCTTTGAGTAATAGCTCTTAATATTTTATCCAGTAATTCTGAGGCATCATCTCTCAGCATTTTAATCTTCTAGTACCATATCATTGATTCTGCCTAGATCACCACTGAAATGAGATTGGGGATACAAAATAACTTTCATCCAATGTGAATCTTATTTACTGAAAAGTAGAGTGATGAAAAAAAAATGAATGATGGAAGAAAATGAAAAAGCTATTATTTTGTGCCATACAAAGAATCTATCTCTCTTAAAAAGATTCATCCCATCGCCATTATCATCCAGACCAGTTGTTCCTCACAAGTCTTCCATTTTACTTGCTTTTCTTCCTTCATTTTTGAGCAGTTCATAAAGAGAAGTATTTTATCCTTGTTCATCAGTTCCTTCTGATCTTCCACTAAAGTCATCCTAGTCTAGGGCCTCAAGTCTTCCAGAAGGCTTCACCAGTAGCGTTAGTATCTGTATTTCTTTCTCCTTTTTCAAAATCTCACATATCTGGCTTTCTATCCCAACCCATGTTATACTTGGACAATTTAGTATATATGTATATACGCTTCAAACACCCTGGTGTCTCGGATTTGACGCTCAAGATCTTTCACAACCTGGCTCTAACCTATCTCTTTAATTTCATCTTGTATCAATCTCCTTCATGTGTCCCAGGCTCCAGGTAAATTATATTCCTTGTCTTGGATTCCTCCAAATATGTTCCTCTTTTTTGCCTTTGTTTTTGTTGCATTGTGTGGCGAGTGTTCTCATGCCCCTTCCACTTATTCCTACTCATCATCTATGACTCAGAGCATCATTTTACCTCCTCTATGAGGAATGTCTTGACCTTTCTGGTGGGAAATCAATATTTCTCCCTCAGAATTCTCTTAGAATTTTGTACTGTTTCTTATAAACATACGTGTGCTGTTTTGTATTATAAGCGATTGCCACTGCATCTTATTTATCATGCCTGATTGACAGCTTCTTGAAGCTAGATTTCATTTATGTTAGCAGAAGATGGCTGCTTAATAAATGCTTACTTGAATTCTTTCCCATCTCTCAACTTCTACAGTATTCTCTTTTATAGGATATTTTGGATATTTAATCAGAAATAAAGATATACTTATCTTTAATTTTAAGTATATGTGTTCACATTCACAGTGTGCATAATAGTGCATTCCTTATCTTTACAAGCCCTCATATATAGGGACAGTATTTTTAATTTTATTATCTCCCATAGGGCCTAGCAGGGTTTTCTGGGCACAAAAAGTGCAAAATAATTTTTGGCTTATTGATAAATTCTGCCTAACCTTTACTCTAATAGCTTTTCATGAGATTTTATGCTCCATTACAACAGTGATCTATTGCCTTAGCAAATGAATGACAATGACAAATCATAACATAATGACTAAAAATTGGACATGAGAACCCTATTTAGTTTTAAAATTTTAAATTTTGCTTAGAAGGCTTCATTATAGGTTACAGAGAAATGAGTCATCGGTTAATAGACCTCTCTAAGAAACTATGAAGCTTTGCCAGAAAGGATAGATCATGATATAATGGGAAAAGCTTTGGGAGTCAGAGGCCATAGGTGCAAATTCTGCTTCTGACATGTATTGGTGATCTTGAGTGTTAACCTGGACCTTAGCTTCCTTCCATGCAAAATGAGAATCTTGTATTAGATGGCCTCTCTTCATTGATTGATTCTCTTCAGTTGAAGTTCCCTTACCTGAGTCTGTAGGGAGTACTTAGTGTTAGAGTTGTTCTTATTACAAGCAGCAGAATGTCCTTGAGGGAGAGAGGACTTGTGGTGTTTTTTTTTTAATCTGTTCTTTTTTAAGCAAATGTTCATTCATTCATGCAAGCAATAAAAAACTTACAAAGTCCCTGTAATAGCTAAGGCATTGTATTGCTCAAAGATAGAGAAGGCAGGGTTCCCTGTCCTTTATGAATCTACAGATCATGAAGTAGCATTGTTTTGGAAAACACCACACATCCTTGCTCTATTAATTAGTCTATTAAGCTAAGTGAAAGGGCAATTATTTTTCCTTTCTTTTCTTGTTTGGAAAATATCTTCTTGTATATCCCAGTACTAGATTTTAAAATCTTTATTCCAAATGCTTCTCAACAGTTTGATGATTCAAGTCCTGTTTTTTATGTGAAAAAGAAAAATCTCCCTATATGAACTGTTATCAGTCAGAATTTTGTAACTCTGTGAAAGTGAATTAGTACGCAGTGTGGGTCTGCAAAAGCATTTTAAGGAGAAATGTTACAAAAACTATTGAATAGAAAAGCATTATTGCTTTCACAGTGGAAATAATGTTAGACCATAACTAAATATTATGAAAGCAATATTTTTTTTTCAAAACGGCCTCACTAATCCAGTAATTTGAAATCTAGCTTGATTCTGCAGAGCTTTAATTTAAAACGATTGTCATTGGCTGATGTGGTTGGTGAATTGTGTAAGTGGTAAGAAATTGAAAAAATATTACGCTCAGTACTACATTCTGGAATAGAATATCTAAAAATCCTTCCAACTTAGTTTAAGTGAAAAAATTACTGTTAATTTTTTATGTGTTGATTTTGTAGGTGACAAATTAACCAATTACTGTGCATTCCAAAAAAAAAACTGTCCAAATTCTTTTATTGTATTAGAATGTAGTTCTTTTGATTGTTACTTAAGGTCATCTGACTTTTGGCTTGGGTCTAGTAAATCTGTTCGAGAGGGAACAATATCTGCTATCTACAATCTTTCTGGGGACTCTAAATTCCAGTACTAGTTCATCCTTTTAATTGTGAAACATCATCATGAACAAGCAGCTCTTACAAATATCAGCTTCATCTCACTGGAAAATGTTGATAATTATATCATAGATCATAGAACTAGAATGAGTCTTGAGAGGTGATCTAGTTCAGGCCCTTGCTTCTGGGCAGGCTGAATTTGCAAATCATACCGAATGCATATCATTTTAATTAGATTCAATTTGCCCATTTTAATATATTTACATAATTTATAGGCATCCTCTGTTATATGAAAAATGCTGGCAATGCTTAATTTTTATAGCTTCAGATTTTCCTTGTTTATAAATCACTACCCTGTCATAATTTAAGTCTCTCTAGAGGTAAACTAATTTCTTCTCATTCTTAGAATATACTAAGTCCTCAAATATCTAATTTGTCTGAAGAGTACCTTGACCAAGGCATAGGATGCCTTATTAAATTCCATTGTTGGGTAAGAGTTTGTATTGAACACAAGCATACAACATGGTCTTTGTGAGCTGGAAGTTTATATTCATTGGTGGCAGGAGTTAGGTTTATTTCATTGATTCAATTCACTAAATTGACACATCTGGGTTACATATAGAAATAAGCAAGACATGACCCTTGCTCTCAAGTTGCTTTTAATTTAGAAGGGGTTTTAATGATACATCATAAAAACTGTGATAATATTTTTGCATGATTTTGTAGCATGAGGACAAAATGCTAAAATTGAATGAGGGAAAAATAATTTTCATTTGGGATAATTGGGAAAGGTTCATGAAGTAGGTAGAACTTGCTGAACATTGAAGCCTGGGTATTATGTCAACAGATAGAAATTGAAGCGAGGAGAACTAATCTGGGAATAAGAAACAGGGAGAACAAAGACTGAGACAAAAAAGAAGGGGATGCATTACTGAGTGGGATGAAATAGAAGGAAGGTGAGAACAAGTAAATAACCTATCACAAAAAAATTATTTTCACCTGAATTATTTCCAAATTCCTTCTAAAGGTCAGCTTATTTTAAGTCACATTTAATGCAACTTCTTAATTCTAAAAATCTGGGTAGTTCTTTGAAGCATATGGATATGGACTCAAACCACCATCATCTAATTCTCATGATGTTCAATCCATCAATAAGCATGGAAGTAAATACCATGGAGGTGAATACTATCTCTCATGTTTTCTCCTAAATGCACAAATCTAAAGTTCAGAGGTTTATTTCACATTATGACCTATATTAACGACTTAGTTGCAGAAATAATAAAATCCTATTGGAAGATAGAAAAGGAATTATTCCCTTTTAAAAAACACAGACCACCAGAGTATCATCAATTCCTGGAGCAGTCCCTAATATTATAAAAGTGCTAATTCAACTTCATATAAAAATAGTTATTTCCTTTTTTATTAATGAGTTCAAGCCCATTACTTTTTAAAGTATTTCAATTATATTTATTGTAAATCATACTACTTGAATAGAATGTAGTTCTTTAGAAGATTAAATTGTATATACAATTTCCTAAAGAAACATCTTTTAACTAAAAAAGCCTTTGGAACCAAAATTCAATACGTAGAGTCTCTTTAGGTAAATAGAAAATGGATTAGATATTGATAAACTGGGTTTTCTAATAATATGGACAACACTTTAGAGAAAAGTGATATACTGAAAGTTAAATGATGCATTCCAGGAGTACTTAGGAACCCACTCAAAAAAGATTTTCAGTCAGTCAATATGCATTTATTAAGTTCTCAGTATCTACTAGGCATTTTGCTATGTATTGAATATTACCAAGAAAAATCCAAAAACAACCCCTACCCCTCAAGGAGCTTACATTAAAAAAATTAGTTCTTTATTATTCATTTCCTTTATTCTCTCTCCAGAATGGCTCCCAGAGAGTCAGTCACTATAATAAAGATTTTTTTTAATTAAAAAAGAGGAAGAAGCTTAAAAATTTCATCCGAACAAATTGGAATACTTTTAAAAAATCTGATTTTATATGCAAAATTTTATCTGATTTTATATGAAAATTCCACTTCTGCAGAGGAGCAAGGGGAGTATCTTCTCATAGATCTTATTTGGGGTCATGTTTGGTCTTTATAATTTGGCAGAATTATTTTTCTCTTCTTTGTAGTTTTGGTCTTTCCATTTATGTTGTTATAGATGTTGCATATATTGTTTTTTTCTGGCTCTACTTGATTCACTTTGTATCAGTTCATTTAAATACTTCCATGCTTCTCTGAATTCATCATGTTTGTCCTTTCTTATATTACAGTAATTTTCCATTACATTCTTGTACCATAAAATTGTGTTTAGTCTTTTTCCAACTGACAGACATCTATTTTGTTCCCACTTCATTGCTATTACAAAAAAATGTTGCTATAAATAAATATAAATAAAGCCATGGGGACTTTTTTCTTGTCATTGGCCATCTTTTAATGGATTCATTGAATTGAAGATATGGACAGTTTAGCCACTTTGCCTTATTCCACATTGCTTGAACTATTTACAGTGACATCAAATCCCCTATTAATTATTTTGATGCCAATGTCTTCTTGGAATTCAATGAAATTTCCCCCCATTATTAATTTAGATCCCATGCCATTTAGAACATTTGATATTGATATTTGTTTGCTATCTCAAATTCATTTAAGCATATGGTAATTTCCATGTTTATCTCTTTCTGTATTATAAATTTTTACTTTTCTGTATCTGATTACATGATTACCACTCTTGTTTCATTGTATTCATTTGATGCCTAGTAAATTTTATTCCAGCTTCCCATGTCTTTGATTTTTATATGTAATAGATTTTTGAGGATTTTTTTCTTACCCATTTTGTCAATATTTCATTTCATTGCCTTAAATCTAATTCTTCCCTTCTTTCCTCTTTCTTTTTCCTTCTCTCAGCAAAGTGGTTAAGTCAAAATCCTCCTCTCCAATTTCTTGTGTTCATTAATTTTTCTTTTTCTTTTTTTGATCTTCTTCTGTGAATGATTTCTTTGCCTTCTTCACTTCTTTAATTTGCTTCTTTTTGTTATTTTAAATTTTTGACTCATGAATCTTTTATATATAGTCTGTATACAGATTTATTCTTCATTTAAGAGCTTTGGGTTACTCATGAAATTTATGCTTCTGAAATATTATTTGAGTTTCTTCTTTTTATTCAGTCTTTTTTATGATTTCCCTTATAAATCTTGACCCCTCACTATATATATATATATATATATATATATATATATATATATATATATTTGTTTTAACTCACTTTTAGAAGATTCTTGAGGGAACAAATGGAGATGGAAACATTGTTCCATGTTAGAAATTTCTCTGTGTCTCAGATGATCTGACCTCTCCATCATAATTTTTCCCAATTTCCCACGCATCTATTCTCTGGTTCCATGCTTCCTACCTTTTATTCTTTTAGAGTATCAATGGTGCTCAGAAGATCTGATTTCTCTTCTTCTGAGGCAGGATTTTGTCCATGAGGACACAACACTCACAAGAAGGAATCTCCCTATACATCCAAATCCTGCTGATTAGATCCATTGTTAAGTTTCATGTCCCACTACTGAACTATTGCTTCTGCTTTGTGAATGCCTTTGTAGGGAATCCACTCCCCACACCAAGTTGAAGCCTTCCCCTTTCCTTTGGCTTCTTTCAGTTTCTCACTTTGCTTCTTCTCCTGTAGCCCCCCCCCTTTTTTGCTGAGACTATGAGGATTCTTTCTGTCTTTGCCCATCAATAGATTTGATTAGGGCATCCATAGTCCCTTCTATCATAGACCTTCCTTCTCCTCTTTTTGTCCCCTCACATTCTGCAATTTAGTGCCACAAAAATCTCCTGTATGGAGGAGTTCTAGGTTTCAGTTAATGGTTTTGGAGACCTGCTCCTCCACTGACACTTCTATTTAATTCAACCTACATCTTTATTCCCTCGTGTATTTTTAAGAAGATATAATAGTATTGTTATTTTTTTCATTTCCTTTTAAAATTTTTTCTTTTAAAAGTCTTTAGAGATAAGATAACGTGTTTCTTTTTTTTTTTATTCTTTCCTGGGAAATTCTTTTTCTTTGACTTTTTGCAAGTTCTATAATTTGCTGACACTTTGTTTTTGTTTTTTGTAATATTTCTGATATCAATAATTTTTTATTGATGAATAGACTCATGATTGCAGAGTATGTCATTTTGGATTGCCTTTTGAACTACTTTGCTTTTCAAGTCTTGTCCTATCTTTTTCTGTGGCTACTGGTGAGTACAGAGAGTCTTATGTTATTTAAATTCCATTTCCTTTATATTTGAGTATCTTTCTACTGGTTGCTTGCAGAATTTTGCATTTGTCATGTAATTGTCAATTTAATCTTCATGTGTCTTGGATTTTGCAACCTGGGTTTACTTGTTTGTTGGTTTGAAAAGCCTATCTGTAAATTATTTCAATTGGAACTTTCTTTTATATATTCAGATGTTCTCTGTAGTTTTCTTATATTATTTTCTACATGTTAGTATTCAAGTTGTTCTCATTTGTCATCTTCTTTTGGGAAATCTATGAGTTTAAGTTGATCCTATATATCCTCCCTTTAAGATTAATGAATGACCTTTGTCATTTAGAGACCTTGGATTCATTTTTTGACATCAATCCCCTCTAATGAGGGAAATAGCATATACATGAATCAATATATACAAGATAAATAGTCTAAATTAATGGTAACCTTTGAGAGAAAGGCCTCCTTCAGGAGATAGTTCTTGAGATGAATCTTAAAGGAAGTTGGAGAAGAGGAAGAACCTTCCAATTTCAGGAGACAATTGATAGAAAGACATAAAAATGAGAAATGAAGTTTCCTTTGAAAGCAACAGCAAATACACCAGTGTGGCTATACTGTAGAGCCAAGATTCTGAAATTGTGGGTCACAACCCACTATGAGGTCTTGTCACTGAATGTGGGGGGTTGTAAAATTATGATTTGTTGTTTTATATACCTGGGGTTGCATAAAAATTTCTTGGGCAAAAAAGGGTCACGAAAGGAAAAGTTTTAAGAAGCCCTGCTTTAGAAGCTGTGGAAAGGAGTAATATGTTTTCTAAAAATGGAAAAATAGGAAGTGGCTGTGTTGCCAAGAGCTTTAAATACCAAACGGAGGAGTTTATGTTTTATCCGGAAGGTAATGGGGAGTCATTGGAGCTTACTGAGCAGGAAAGTGACTTGCTCTCAGAATCAGTTTTTAAGAAAATCACTTTGGCATCCATGGTTAGGAAGGATTGGAGTAATTTGTGTCAGTGGAGATTGAATCCAGTGAAAAGGCTACTACTATTGGGGTCTAGTGAAAGGCAATAATGGCCTGACCTAGGTTGGTGGCACTAGGAATGCAGAGAATAGAATGTATGAGGGAAATACTTCAGAGAAAGCAATTACAAGACTGGCAATTGATTGGCCATGTGGATGAGAGGGGTGAATGAGAGACAGAAATCAAGTGGGGCACCTAGGTTGTAAACCAGATTTTCTTTTAAGCTTTCCAGTCCAGAGTCCTCTGAGGTTTTTATTATTGTTTAAGAAAGTAACCACCAAAAATATAAACAACCTCATGCATCAGCAAAACCCAGAGCTCACAAAGAAAATCCTTCTACCCATAGCCTTTATGGTTAAGTTGTGCTACCACAAGCCAGCATCCAAGTCCTACAGGACTTGGGCTGCTGGTTGAGCTTGAGCTTGTTTACAATAAGAATTTTCTGGGAATCTCTTCATTACTTTAATGCTTGTTAAAGCTGCTATGAAGCACAAAACTTCTATTTTAGAATAAAGGAAGCATGACTATGAACCTTATGGAATAAAAGATATTCATGAGTATAAATCAGTGATAACATCTATACAATTAGGTTGGGATTTGTTTGTTTGTTTATTTGTTTTGGATACAGCCCTGTGATAGCTTTGGTGTAAGGAATATCCAGTGAGGGGAACTCTTTTTATCAAAGTTAATCTACAACTGTTCTAAATTTAGTCTTTTAAAAAAAAAAATTCATTAAGTATTTGCCTATTATATGTAAAAGATTTTAACAATAATTAAAAAATAATTGAGTTCTAATTTTTTCCCTTCCTCCCATAACTCTCCCCTTCTTGAGAAGTCAAGCAATTTGATATCAATTATATATGTGAAGTCATGCAAAACATAATAAATTAAGAGTCTTAATGAGTTTTCTGGGGGTATTGAGAGATTAAATGATTTATCCAGTGTTATACAATTAGCATGAGTCAGAGATATGACCCGAACTCAGGCCTTCCTGACTTCAACACTGACTATCCTGCCACACTGCCTCTCATTTTGTAGGTATTGAAAAGATTTGTTTATTAGTTTTTTTAAGTGCTTTGCACATCTCATTTCCAGTATTTGAGCAATTAAGAATAAAATAAAATTTTCAATTTTAAAAAAGAAAAAAAATTTGCATAGCTACGGTGTGCAATGCTAGGTACTCGGCAGAGATATATAGAAATGAAAAGTGACATTTTAGTCCCTCCCTTCAGAGAACTTGCATTCTAGCAGTAGAGCTAAGACATTCACAAATAAGTGTAATGCAAAATTTGAATTTGATCAATGCAAAGTAAAGGAGCAAACCAAGTGCTCTAATTTGAAGATCAAGAAGCCATTCAGGGTTTTTTGGGGTATGAGAGAATCAAAACAATTAATGAAGATTTCAAAGTTACCAACTTCATCCTGCTGAGAAATGAAAGATAACCTAAAATTTTTTTGCATTTAACAATTATAAAAAATATAATGGATGAATGATGCTAGAAAATAAAAATTTCCCAAAAGTAGAAGTACTAAAAATGACCTAAAGTTGTTACTTTGGGCTTATTCTTTTTTGGTTCAGAATTCATTCCATCTCATAACAACTCATCAAAACAGGAGATTTTGAGAGGATGAAACATCAAATGAACCCTATATATTCTATTATACAAGAAATAACAACATTTTTACACTAGACTTTGTAATCCCCTGTTTATTGGTATAATTATTCATCTTCCCTTGATATTCTTAGAGGATATGAACAAAACTCTACTGTTGGAATTCATTTTAAAATGTGAGTTTACTCAAAAATTAATAAGCCTTAAATTCTTCAAATGAGGTTTACTTCTCCTTAAAAGTTTTTTTTTGAAGGAAACCCTAGTTTTTGTTGCACTATGAAAAGAAAATATGAACTTTCTTTTCTTGAAGTCTTTAAATAGAAAAATGACTCCTGACAGAACCTAGATTCATAAGAAATGTATCTGTAGACTGCTTTTAAAAATAAAACTTATAGACCCAAAGGAACATCATCTTTCAGAGCTGTCCATTTGAGATGCTCATATTTCAGCAATGATACTCCAAAGACTTTTTTTTTTTTAAAAAAAAAGAAAGTTTCCTACAGAGCTGGGTCACATAAGAAAATTCATTTATTGTGTATATAATGTGTCTAGACATACATATTTATACATATATATGCATATGTATGTGCATATGCATCTCATTTTTTATTTAGCATAATATCATCCAACTCGATCATTGACCATACTCATCAGTCTTGGTTCCAAGGCTTTTGGGTTATTGATTTTTAAAAATTAATTAGCCAAGACAGTAAGCTACACGAGATATAGAGCCAAGAAGACTAGAACATCTTGTTGCTTTTGATCCATACTGGCTATGACCCTAATTAAGTCAATACATTTCTCCAAGTTTTTTCCTCCCTGAGGCAATTGGGGTTAAGTGACTTGTTCAGGGTCACACAGCTGGGAAGTGTTAAGTATTTGGAGACAGATTTGAACTCAGGTCCTTTTGACTTAAGGTCTAGGGTTCTTTTCACTACACCAACTAGCTGTCCCTGTCAATATATTTCTCAATGTCCAATTTAGCTCTCTAAGACCAAGTTGCAGATCAGTTGTGAATCTGCTTTGGCAAAGGAAAAGTGCAATTGTAGATTAACATAAGAACTGTTAGGAGTTTATTGCAATAATTTAGACATGTAGTGATGAAGGGATATTCTAGAGTAGTATTAATATGGAGCGAAAACCAGAATTACTTAAGAAAGATATTGATCTTTTTGTTCAGCAAAACAACTTTGGTCATGTATACAGATATGGTATTTAATTTACAGTCTAACATATTTAACATGTATTGGTCGACCTGCCATCTGGGGGGGAGGGGAAAAATTGAAACAAAAGGTTTGACATTTGTCAGTGCTGTAAAATTACTCATGCAAATATCTGGTAAATAAAAACTATTAATAAAAATAAAAGATATTGAAATATAAACAACTAGGTGGTACAGCAGATAGAACATTAGACTTGGTATCAGGAAGACCTGAATTCATATCCAGCCTCAGAAACTCTGTGACTACACTACCTTTTTGATCCTTATCAAGTTTCTTAACTGCTTTCTGTCTGTTTTTTCATCTGTAAAATGGGACTAAATAATAATGTTCAAACCCTATACCCCCAGAATTGTTGCAAAGATAAAATGACATAATACATTTAAAACGCTATGCAAATCAGAAGATTCTATATAAATGCTAGCTTTGATGATGATGATGGTGATGATGATGATGATGATGATGATGATGATGATGATGATGATGAAGAAGTAGAATTTAAAGTACTGGATTGGGGGAGAGGAGGAAGAGACAAAGATGGGGAGGAAGGGAGGGAAGGAAGAAGGGAAGAAAAGAGACAAAAAAAAGAGGGAGAAAGAAAGAGAAGAAATAATGTTATTTCCAAAGGAAAGAATGTGTAGAAAAAAGAAAATGGAATCACAGACTCCTTTTTGCTTTGAGAACATCTAAGTTAAGGAATCAAAAAGAGACTGAAGAATCAGTAAAGGAAACAGAGCAGGAGAGCATGGTTGTCTCTAAAAAGCCAAGGGAGAAAAAGTTATCTCCTAGAAGAGAATGAATGGTCATTTGCTTTAATCCTATCTACATAGGACTTAAAGGATTAGATAAGGGGAAAAAAACCATTCAATATGGTGATATGGGGGTCATTGTTGCATTTTGAGAGATTCTGGGATACTATACCAGAGTTTATATTCTAGGGATTGAATAGAGTGTGGGATCTGGGGAAGGAAATACATATTGGGTATAGAAGTGATTCAAAATGGTGACTTGATGGAAGAGAGAATAAAAGACCTTTTAAAAAAAATTCTTGGCTTCCTTCAAAGTTTAACTCAAATATCATCTCCTATATGAGATTGTAATGGTTTCCTCCATCTGTTAGTGCCTTCCCTCTTATGTGTGTTTTCCTCTATGGGATGTAAGTGCTTTGTTAGCAGAAAGGTTCTTTTTTTTAGCATTGAATTAAACGGATATCCTCTTTTTCTGGAATTCCTCAATAAAGCTCCATATAATTTAAACCTAAAAATCAGGCAATAATAATAATTGCTGAGCATTATTGGGCTTAAAATTAGGCACATTCTCTCAAGGATCTTACAGCCTAACTGGGGCAATAAAATATACAGGAAAAGATAACAGAGAATATGAGGAAGCATATTGGAACCAAATACTCAATTAGTACTTATTAAGTACCTACTGGATACCAGGAACTGTAATCAATGTGGAGGACAAAAGGAAAGTAAAAACCCCACAAAACTTGGTCCTGCTCTCAAGAAGCTTACATTCTAAAACATGAATAAATCTATGTATTGGAGATTCATACAGATTAGAGGAAGGCTAACCTTAAGTGGGGGCTCAGATGTCAAGGGGATGATCACTGAAGGATTGTACCAATAAGAATTCAAAGTTGGAAGAGATCACTGGGATAGGTAGGAAAGGCTTATGTAGAAAGTAGGATTCAAGTAGCTTTTTGAACAATAGACAGGATTTATAGAGAAAAGATATGTGAGCATGTCATAATCAAGGACTTGTAATCAGGAAGATCTGCTTTTTAATGAGCCTAGTTTATTTGAAGAACTGCTTTCCTTTCCCTAAGAGAGTGGGAGATAAAGGTGGGAAAGCTCACCTGGGGCCAGTTATTGCAGTTCCTTGAGTGTCTGCCTCAGGTGTTTCAACTTTATCCTGCTGGGTATGGCTGCCATTAAGAAGATGTCTGAGCAGGAAAATAACATAAGAAAGCCTTCTTTGAAGGTTAATAATACACGGAATAATTTGGAGGAAGAAGAAATTGGAAGCAGGGAAACCTAACACTACCCTTACAACCCAGGAATGAAAAGGAAGAGGTAGCTGAAAATGAAAACATGAAAAAATAATTGACAGGACTTAATCACTTTTTTTGTTCATGGGATTGTGGGGGGGGGAAGATGTGGCAAGTGAGAGAAATGTTTCAGAATTAACTGGCAATTTCAGTTTTAGGTGTTAGGAAGAATAATAGTACCATAAATACAAAGAGGACAGATATGTCAGAAATAGAGGTATTTTGAGTTGGAAGATGATTTTGGCTTGAATGTGTTGAATTTAGTTGAGATTGAGCTATCAAAGGGGAAACTTCCAGCAGCTGGCTGGAGATATGGGATTGCTCTGAAAGATGTGAATGCCGGAGATATTGATTTGAGAGTCATCTGAAAAATTAAATTTGAAATTATGAGAATGGATGAGGTCTCAAAAGGACAGAATAGGGAATAAGAGAGAGCAAAATCTATCGTGCTTTGTGTTTTCAAAAGAATCAGTACATTAATTTAGCAATAGATAATTATTTTTTCATTCTCCAAATGGCTATCTTAAGTTATATAAAATTCCACAGATTTTCTATATTTCATAGTTATACGAGATCATTACAACACTGCAAATCATTAAAGGAGTAATAAACATTTATTATGAGTGCATAGATTCAATCTTTGAGTTCTCAATAGCTCAAGGTCAAAGTAGGTAGGAAGTAAGTCTATTTAGTGTGACATAGCCCACTTGGAGTTCTCTTTCATCCCAGTTTCAATGGAATGGAAGAGCAGCTTATATAATTGAGCTTCCAATTTGCTTTGGGTGGTAGTATTTCCTCCAGCATATAGGGTTGTTTTCAATTTAAAAAAAATGTTTCTTTTAAAGTTATGTCTGTGGAGCTGCTCCAAAATAGATCTGAGATTAGGTCTAGTTGTGTTGGTTCTACCTCAAAACCTCAACACGTGTTAGGTGGGGTCTGAGTAATTGGAGAAAGTAGGATGAAGGTGGGATGGAAGTGGAGCAATAGAAAATAATGGTAACTTCTCAACACATAATTAAATGGTGACAGAATATTCCCATTGGCATTTTTAAAAATTAGTTAAAACTTCCCAATAAGTAATTTATCTGATGTTATAAAACTATGAGGAGCCCTTAGTGGTTTTTTTTTTTTTTTAAGAATTGTTCATTTATCATCTATAAGCATAGTATTAAGTAAAATAAAATAGGCTTTTAAAAAGGATTCATAGTATTTTTCAATGGAATATCATATTATTAAAGCATGATGATGGGTCATTTTCGTGGAATCATTGGGATTAAATGAATTTTTTAGGTAACTGAAGTTTAATCTGTTCATAATAGAAACTTTATTTTTTGCTTAGTTTTGATAGAAATATTATTAAAATGTTTTATACCCTTCCTGATTTAGTAAAAAGAATGTACTGAATACAGTTTAAACCTGAGATCATTGTTATTTAATAACAGTGGCTGAAATGAATCTATTTTCTTGTAACTCCCAGCATTACTTTTCATTATGTTTTTTTTACTGCCTTTGCTGTTTAATAGGCAGGTGTGTCTTTAGAAATGTTTTAGTTTTGACTTTAACCCATTTTTAATTAGGCTATCTACTCTGGTGCTATTTTGGGTAAGTATTGGTAGTGGGTACTTGTTTTCCTGGCTGAGATAACCAATAAGCTATTTTAGCTGTAAGTTTAAGCTCTAGTATTGTTGTCTTGGTCAATAAACTGCAGAACAAGTAAGGCTTAATATATACTCTAAAAATAGTTGTTTTTATTCTCCAAAGTATGAAAATTAAGTTTAATAAAATTAGGTTTTTTTTTTAAATTGATAACAATTCCCTTATTTCTCTTATCTAATAAATTAGGTATTCACCAGATTAGCTTGTATTATTCACTTTAAACACCATAAACTTGCCACTCAGAAAAAAGGGTAAAAAGAATTTGAATCTCCGACCAAAAACTATTTGGAGATTGTAGAACTTGATCAACAAAATCTTATGTTATCTTAGAATTTTAATATGTAAAATATTTGAGGTTTGAGACCCTTTGTGACCTACTGCTTGGAAAAAAACTCTCCTCTTACAGTAGATGGTGATTTATTTCCAGTTTTGGTTGGGGGAAGTGCCTGGAGTCTAATGGCTGATTGGTGCCCAAATTTTCAAAAAAGTAAAGATGATGAAAATTCATTGTACATTAATCCGTTAGTGCAGAAGAGATAGCTAATGAGGCATACATAAAAAATTACATTGTGGCGTGCTTATAATTTAACTGTGCAGCATGAGTTGTTAGTTCAAATTATTTCACAGTCTACATTACCTATTTGATAGTCTTTATAGTAATTCTGCATTTTAATTAATTTTCTCCATTTTAAAAAATATTAATCTACTTAAGAGTTCCACTCACTTACTTCAGATCAGTAAGGCAGAGCTAGTAGTCACTTGCAAAGAAGTCCCATATTTCTTGTGTTTAATAGATTCAGTGAGTATATTAAAGTGAACATTTAGTCCAAGGCTATGTTTCTTGGTCCCAGATTTTTCTAATAATAAAGAATTGGAGCTGCACTGTTCCATATTTAAATGTAGTGGTTTAAGTATCAATCATTGTCAAAATTATTTCTTCTTTTTCTTCTTTTACAGTCTTGTTGAAGAAAGCAAACTGATCCCAGTTCTTTTTGAAGTAATTCTGGTAAGACAAGAAATGAATATTTGAAAGTCAAAAGAGTGAAATGATTAAAAAATGATGTATGGCACATGAAAAATAGCATTTTACTAAGAATCCAGAGATCTTGTTTGTAGCCCTCACTCTTTCATTAACTGTCTCTTTTGTCAAGTCATTTAACTTGGCTAGCCCCTCTCCCCACCAAGTGTCCTCAATTTTAAATGGAAAAAGTTGGGCTAAAACAAGGCTTCTGAGCTGGGGATACATGAACCCTCCAAGATATCCATGGCAAACTTCTGGGGTTCTGTGTACCTAAATGGGGAAAAATATATCTTTTATTTCCACTAACTTCTTTTTTTCCCTGTTACTTTTTTTTTACTTTTATTTTTTTATTATAGCTTTTTATTTACCAGATATATGCATGGATAATTTTTCAGCATTGATAATTGCAAAACCTTTTGTTCCAACTTTTCCCCTCCTTTTCCCCACCCCTTCCCCCACTTGGCAAGTTGACCAATACATGTTAAATATGTTAAATTATAAGTTAAATACAATATATGTATACATGTCCAATAGTTATTTTGCTGTACCAAAAGAATCGGACTTTGAAATAGTGTACAATTAGACTGTGAAGGAAATCAAAAATGCAGGCAGACAAAAATAGAGGGATTGGGAATTCTATGTAGTATTTTCACTAACTTCTAACTAAAATTTAGCATTTCTTTCAATTACAAATGAAGTTCTTATTCTGAGAAGAGATGCGTGACACACAAAAAGACAAGAATTCCCAGACTGAAAGATCTTTAAGGTCTGGTGTTAGTCATTGTGTAGTGGAATTCTAAGGGCTCTAGATTCTGGGTCAGCACCCAGAGTAGGAAGCCTGGTTTTGCAACCTATTAGATATATAACCTTGGGCAACTTTACCTAATCTCTCAGAGTCTGAGTTTCCTTGTTTCTAAAAGATAGAAAAAAATATTTGTACAACTATGTAACTTTATTATTTTCATGAAGTACCTTACAAATATTTATGAGTTATGATTAAAATTATCCATCTCAAAGTTTCATGAATTAAGAGGTGACCCTTTGTTTTTGAAGGCTATAACATTAGGTAGTTAATCAATAAGAATTTATTAAGTGCCTGTTATGTGCCAAGTATTGTTCCAGAAGAATGAAGGCCCTGGCACACTCTACCATGTTGGAAAAGCTCCAAGCATTGCCCCTAACAAAAGACTGCACCTACTTTCTAAAGACCGGACAAACTTAGTGAGGAGTTCATCAATAGTTGGCTGATCTCTCAGTGACGAGTCTTCTTTGGCCATGGGAGCCATAATATAAAGAGCATATTAAATGGTCCTCTTTGTAACCTCCTTCTGCTTTTGTACTGATGGTGAGAAAGTGTCAAGAAAGGGGGCAGAAGGTGTTTAGAATTATATGGCTTTTTAAAGCTAATTTAGCAAATATCTTGAGTATTTTTAGTCAAAAAAAGAGTTTCTGCTCCTGTGATTAGTGACTCCAATGATAAAGAATGGACTGAATTATATCAGTTTTGCCATTCTTGCACTTGACAATAAAATAAAAAAGGAAATTGAAGTTCACTGAAAAGATGGCTCACAGATTCTCATTGGAGAAGCAAATAAAGGAATTAACTAAGTTGATTTTATATCGGGTTCAAAAACAACAAGAAATTTCATTTCATTGGACATTTGGCCATCATGTGTTTCAGTGTTTGTGCTAAATACTTACAAAAAGATTACCATAAAAATTGTAGCTTCTATGTCAACATCTGTGCTAAAGAACTAAGGTAGAAAATCCTGGGGAGAGTTCAGTAAGTTGCTAAGAATTAGATCAACATATGCTTTGATATTGGATAACCAGAAAAGTGATCAGAGGCAAAGTTGGTAAAAACTTATGTTGGCAGTTAGGGTTCAGGAGTAAGAAATGAGAGAGATCAAGGAGTTGGGTATTTACCCAGAAGCTCCAGGATCATACATCATAAATTTTTCCTTTGAGGGGGAAAAAAATTGGAAGGTGCTGGACAAGGTGATACCAAATACCATAACAAAAATTAACTTAATTATATTTTGACAGGAACAACTTTATTACTTCTCTGCAAGTCATTCATAAATCTGCCATCAGCATAAGGGCACACAAATAGCTAGTTAGAGGGGAAAATCAAAATTAATAGCTAGAAAAATGATTAAAATGAGAAAAATATATGGCATGCAGTTAAGACCTGACCTATTAAACTAATTGTTCAGTTGGAAAAATGGGAAAAGGGTGTAGAAGAGAACATCAAAACCAATTATATTTCATGTGGATATTTAACTAATGTAAATGAGTTTCCATTGTGAGAAAGCCAAAAGACAAAAATAATTTAAAAATTTAATTTTAATAAAAACCCCTTGTCAGCAAACACCTCCCCTACTGACAAGCAAAAAGACACAATGGACAAAGGGCAATAGTTGCTTGGAAAATAAACCCATTTGTAAACAACCTTTTGGAGAAGATCACTAAAAAATTAAGGGCAGTTACTCTTTTATAAAAAAAAAAGAACAATAGAAGGCAAAACTAGTATTTAAAAAAGAATAATTCTCAGTAAGACTTACTTAAGAAAATTATCTCAGCCAAATTAAAATGAGGTTCATAGAGCATTAATACAAATACAAATTACAGATTCATTGGAAAATTAATTTAATGGGAAACAACTGAAAGAGCCAAATCTTACACATAATTCTCTCTCATGAATGATCAAAAAAAATTGTCGAGGAAAAATAAATATTTAAGGTAATAAAGACAATGTAACAAAACAGAAAGAGAAATTTTAAAAAGTGAAAAATTGACTGCTAGGACAAATGTGTATAATTATTGGGTCATGTGAAATCTTTATTTTGACACCTTTATATTTCCTTGCTTTTTTATATTGCAAATGTTGATACCAAAGTCCAACTGTGATACCTTCTCATTACTTGTAAGTGACTGAATTTTCAAATTTTCCAATGTAGTACAGGCTCTGATGGATCCCATTATGTTGGAGAGGCTTCAGGTATTTCAAGTCTAGCAATGAACTTCATTTCCAGATAAATTAATAGAGATAAAGCATGAGAAGGCTGACTACCAAACAAGTATTTTTGTCCATAAGAACTTTTGAGGCCAGTCTGTTAAGATGAGGTATGATAATCTATATTGATGGAAAAATATCCCCTTTGATAAATCATGATTTTAAAAAAATGATCCCTGAATAGTGATTCTCTTACAACAAGTTGGATGAAAGGCTAAATCATCTTCTCTGCTTTTACCAAGGTTAGTTAATACAGTCCAGATAATTGATATTCTACAGCTACCAATCGATTTTTCTATGACCCTTTGTACATAGAAAATATTAAATCATGAAACCATTGAGGTCCAGGATCATTCTTTCCCTTTTTTTGTGTCCCCAGTGCTTAGTACCTGGCACATAGTAGGTGCTTATTGAATATTAATAGACAGACTGACAAATAGGCATTTAATATTTGAAAGAATAGGAGTTAGAGGTCAGTCTTTGGTCTGATTGATCGGTCTTCAGCCCCATTCCTACTCCCCTTGATTTCAGAATGGGAGGAGAGGTTAAAAAAAATAACTATTTTAAGAAAATTGATTTAGAACTGGAAGGGACTTTCCATGTCTTCTACAATACTCCCTCATTTTACAAAGAGGAAATGAAAGCCCGAAGGTGCTATGTCCCATTCCTGAGTTCCCATGGGACCTGAGGGCCCTGTATGCACTAACCTGCCTCTCTGTGAAGTGCTTGTCTTGGTCAATATACACAAATCACATGATATCCATGGAACTCATGTATTTCTTGGCTGTTGCTCCCACTGCTCATTCTGCTTCACTGTCTAGAACCAGCTTCTTAAACTGTGGTTCATGACCCCATGTGGGGTCTCATAACTGAATGTGGGAGTCACTGAATTGTGATTCGTTATCAGTAAATGTTTGATTTGTGTACCCATTTATATACCAATATCCCTGGGGTCATGTAAAAATTTCTTAGGCAAAAAGAGGTAACAATTGGAAAAAGTTGAAGAAGCCCTGGTCTAGAGCAATATCTTTTATGAAAGGTGAGTTGCAAATGGTTTTTGGCTTGAATCCAGTCTTTGTCTTGATATTGGAGTAGCCAAGCATTTCTAATAACCCCTGTCAAAATCTGATCGGTTTGTTTGGGATGGTAGTAAAATTCCAAGTTCTGTTTTCTAGACTAGCATTGCTTTTGTCCTAGCTCATAGTTCCCACATCTCCAGGCAGATGTAAAAAATTACTACTGGAACAGTGACAGTAAAGCCAGTGATTCCTTTTCACCCATCCCTTAACCGCTAACCATAAAGTTTATTCTTAAACAAAGAATTCAGGACATTTGCTATTTATAGGATTTGGACTGTCAGCAGAAGGTTACTGGTTTTGATTAAATTAAGCAAGAGTCTCTGAGCATATGATATCTGCTGCTGTTTTCATTAGTTTTCTTGGCTAAGTATAAAAAAGCAGATTCCATGCACTTATCCAGAGCTGTAAAGGATTTCTCACATTGTGTCTGGAAAACTCACAAACTGAAATCAGTTTGTTGAATTATGGGAGAAAAAATTTAAATACAAAGGACCTTTAAATATTTCTGGCAGGGAAAATTGAGTTGAAAATGTATTAAAAGCACCACATTTGGGGAAAAAACCTGTAAAGGGGACAGTGGACAGATAATTATCATACATAATTTTTTGAATGTGCAATCTAAGCAGCAGTTTTCACTGGAAGTTCAGCAAGAAAATAGTATCACAATCATGATACTGACTCTTCTATTCTAAATTATTGCTTGGTAGGCTGACTTCTTTCATCTGTCTATACACACAGATCTGAGTTCTCATTGTGGCCCAGTATCTAGAGCCAAAGGTCAAGAACTTGAATAAGGAACATACTTTTGGCAGGATGGCACTAAACTTGAGTGTAGAGACTTTTATAAAATGAATGCTGGGTACAGAACGTGATGTCTAGGTAAGAGAAGAGTTTAGGTAAGAGCTGGTTCTTGCCCTGATCTTCACCTCCTCATTCCTTCAAGTCCAGCTTAGTTACCACCTTTTACAAGAAGCTTTTGGCAATCCCCTTAATGCTAGTGCAAAAGCTTCTTGTAGAAGCTGGCACATGGCAGCTACTAAATAAATGCTTGTTAACTTGACTCGGTATTAAAGTATTGAGTTGGATGGCAGCTATTTTCTCCATTGTGTACATAGAGGCTGCCCTTTGGTTAGAATACATTTGAGTCCCATCACTCTTCAGAGGTTCCATTACCAATTCTGCCATCAGCAGAACCATCCAGTTCTTTCAGAATCTGTGTAGCAAATGAATAGGCTCTTCTCAGAGTCTGCTTAGTTAACACGCCATCAGTGCTTTCCACTGGCTGCTGAGGAAGCACAGCCAATTACCCACTGGGAGGTAGATGGCTTAAATGCATTGTCTTTTGTAGGACCCTAACCCTTCCATGGAGTGTTTTATTAATGGGGAGGTCCCCCACGCTGTTCTCAACTTTCTATACAGAATGTTCCTTGACCCTGAAAAATGAACATATTCTTAAGCTTGAATGATTTATATGTGCTAGGGAAGAGCACCATGGTTCCTGGCCTGTATGTATCTGTAGAAGAAGTAAAGGGAATCGGATTTGTAGGAAATGGGAAACTGCTGGAAATAGGTGAACAGATGAATGACATTATACTGGCATGAAGGGAAAGGGGAGAGCAGAGGCAAGGAGACCTTCTTGCCCTTACGCTAACAGTATTACCGTGAGTGGTAATGGGAGTCTCTTGTACTAGGATGGTGACAGTGGAGGCAGAGAGGAAGAGAGAGGGAAGGCTAGCTGTAGAGCTTACATCACCAGGATTTGTAACTGGATAGAAGTGAGGAGTCGGACAGCCCCAATGTTTGAAACGTGGGTTTAATAAGCAAATAGTTTATTCTTGAATGCTTTGGGGTTCTCTTGGCAAAGATATTGGAGCGGTTTGCTATATCCTTCTCCAGCTCATTTTGTAGATGAGGAAACTAAGGCTTAAGCGGCTTGCCCAGTGTCACCCAGCTAGTAAGTGTCTGAGGCCAGATTTGAACGTGGGAAGACGAATCCTCCTGACTCCGAGCCTGGCACTCTATCCATAGTACCATTTAACTGCCCTAAGCAAATGAAAACTTTCTATGAAAAATAATATAATCATAAGGAGAAGTAAGTATAGGGGGAAAGAGCTTGGTTTGAGACATGTTGAATTTTAATTGCTAGTCCTGTAGGGAGCTGGAGATAATGTATGGTGACAGGGGACACAGAGAGGAAGAGAGATACAAGGCTTGCTGTAGAGGTCAGATCATGAGGATTTTGTACTTAAATGGGAGAAGTGAGGAGGCCCATGGATGAAGCTTTGTAACTAGTATTCATGATCACACTAAACTGTATTTCTATTTCTTATATTAAAAATGAATTAAAGTAACAATATGAAATGCAATAAGAATAGCAATAAACATTTCAATATTTACTTGATGATTCTCTTTTGGTAAATTTAATTTTATAATTTACTATTATGAAATCATTTGCAACAGTGAGCACTCCTTTTAGTGTCATTTAGGTTTTTATAGAATTTTCCAGTGCCCTCACTCCTTCAACTTTCCAAATCAAGCATGCTAGAGTCTTCCTTATCCTAAATACAGCCTTTTCCCTCAGTACAACCAAATCCCATCAGTTGTCATTTTCTGCCTCCTTTTTCCTATGAACCTGTTATGGCTACGCTTGTTACCTCCATTTCTTTGCTACCCATTTTGCTCTTGGGCCCTTCATAAGCTGACTTCTCTCACCATTCCATGGCAGATAAGATTCAAAGAGTTTATCATAAAAGTTATTGAGCAGTGTGGTGATCTCCCAATGAGGAGAATAATTTGAATCTTGGGACCACTGACCTGGAGTTACAAGAAACCTCAGAGGCCATCTCTCCCAAGATCCTCATTTTATAGATAAGAAAATGAAGACTTGGAATAGTGTCCAAAGTCACATAGAAAGTGAGAGTCAGAGGTGGAATTCCGGTCAGGTCCCTCTGAGATCCTTCTGTAAGGCCAAAGACTCAAGGACAGGCGATGGTCACTCTGGGATCTGGAATTCTCACAAATAAAGTAAAGAATTGTGTAGAAATTCCCGTGTGACATGACTGATTTTGCTCTTGATCTCTCTGGGAGATTGTTTCCCATATTTTATCTCAGCTGTTTTTGTTCCTAGGATCCTGCCATTTTAAGAAGTTTCCAGCAAAAGTTGTCTCAAGGTGTGTGTGTGTGTGTGTGTGTGTCTGTCTGTCTGTCTCAGGGAAGTGATATATTTTGTACCCTTCTAGGAGATGTTTTGGCGGTGACTATATCATCCTAGGATAACTTAGCTTTGCAGATTACAATGAGTAGGCATCTTCCAATAGCTTTCCTTCTAGTAAATACATATACACATATGTCTGTATGTATGTAGCCATACGTATTTTAGGACAATCTTTTTTGTATGTTTACAGAAATTTTCCCCTTGACTTTGCTGGTGATAAATTTCAGAGTTTGTATTTTTTTTTACTACTTTTATAATGAGCAACAGCTTACCATTCAAGAGATCATGAATAAGCAATGCAAGACAAGCTTTGCAAAAGCAGCAAATGAGATTAAACACAAAATCTGGTGTATTCTTTTTATGGCTAAAGTCAGTGCAATGTGCACTAAAAATATCCACGTGTGTTTGATGCTTGCTTAGATTAAAATTCACGCTGTGGTCCTTTGCTGAAATTAGTCAAAATATGAATGTTGTTCTTTTGTTTTTATTGTAATGGGGCTTCTGTGCTATTCACAAGTGAATAGTCCTTTCTATTCCATCTTAGAGTAGCTTCTATGCTTAGTTGTAAAAATGATTCATTTTGTTATCTGTGGCAGGTTTTCCTTTGAAATATATTACCCATGCACTTTAAAAGATTGCTCACATATGTCTCTCTGTCTGTCTCTTCTTCTATGATAGTCTGTATCTGTTGGAAGAAAGTAGCCTTTTTCCATTACTCCTCAGTGTTTTATAGGGTTCTCCCCAAAGCACCAGGTAGGTATTTTTAAAAAATTATTATAGAATTATACTAGAAAATCAAGTTAAAAAGAGAAAGTAGCTGCATACCTGATTAGCTAGATTAAAGGGGCTCATGTTATGATTGAAGGAGGTCATAAATAACTGTTAAAATGGTGTATAGACTCTATAATAAGTTGTTTTTTGCTCTTTGACTCTTAAGAGTGTATAAGACTATCTATGTGTATATATAAAGGTCTCAGAACTTCTTGTAAACTTAGTGCCCTGAACCAGTCTGTTTATTTGCCTGTATAATCTCTTATCCCTTCCAACTCTTCCCCTCTAAATTCCAAGGCTCTTTCCCACATCCTTTCCTCAACTTTTTAAGTTATCCACATCAGCTTGAGTATGCTACCTTCATTCAAATTACAATACATGTTTGGTGAAAGACTTTGTCAAGTGTCAGTTTCCGTCAACGAACAGACATGATAGGCCAGCTCAGCGTATGGACATTTTATTCCCTCTTGACACACATCTTTGATATAGGTAGACGTAAATTCTCAGAAGACCTGGGTCCATGTCTTAGTCTCATATATACTAGCCATATTACTGGGAAAAAGTCATTTATCCTATCTGAATTTCCATTTTCTTGATATAAAATGGTAGAGTAATAATACTCCAACTCTCATCGAGTTTCTGTAAATAATTTTGGTTTATTCTTAAGAGTTTCATTGATATCTTTGATTTCATTTTCATGGTCATATCTTTCCCCTTTCTTCCTATAACTTTCTATTATGCCTCGCCCTTTGAGTTCTCAACTGATTTTTGTTAGAATGATTTCTAGTTTTTCCAGCAAATTGTATCAAATAGATAGCTCTTTCCTGGGTAATTTATAAATTTTTTCTTGCTTTTTTTTTTAATTAAAAAAATTTCCATTTCATTATGAAATTAAGAAACATCAACAAACATGAATATGAATATTTTTCTATATGAAAAAGAGCAAATGATAACAAGAACCAGGATAAGGCCAGATCTTTTTTTTTTTTTTCTTTTTTTTTTTTTTAATTTTTTATTTTATTTTATAATTATAACATTTTTTGACAGTACATATGCATGGGTAATTTTTTACAACATTATCCCTTGCACTTACTTCTATTCAGATTTTTTCCCTTCCTCCCCCAACCCCCTCCCCCAGATGGCAAGCAGTCTTATATATGTTAAATATATTACAGTATAATTTAGATACAATATATGTGTGTAGAACCGAATTTTTTGTTGCACAGGAAGAATTGGATTCAGAAGGTAAAAATAACAGTTTACATTCATTTCCCAGTGTTCCTTTTCTGGATGTAGCTGGTTCTGTCCATCATTAATCAATTGGAATTGGATTAGTTCTTCTCTATGTTGAAGAAATCCACTTCCATCAGCATACATCCTCGTACAGTATCATTGTTGAAGTGTATAATGATCTCCTAGTTCTGCTCGTTTCACTCAGCATCAGTTGATGTAAGTCTCTCCAAGCCTCTCTGTATTTCTCCTGTTGGTCATTTCTTATAGAACAATAATATTCCATAACATTCATATACCATAGTTTACCCAACCATTCTCCAATTGATGGACATCCATTCATCTTCCAGCTTCTAGCCACTATGAAAAGGGCTGCCACAAACATTTTGGCACATACAGGACCCTTTCCCTTCTCTAGTAGTTCCTTGGGGTATAAGCCCAGTAGTAGTATGGCTGGGTCAAAGGGTATGCACATTTTGATAACTTTTTGGGCATAATTCCAGATTGCTCTCCAGAATGGTTGGATTCTTTCACAACTCCACCAACAATGCATCAGTGTCCCAGTTTTCCCACAGCCCCTCCAACATTCATCGTTATTTGTTCCTGTCATCTTAGCCAATCTGACAGGTGTGTAATGATACCTCAGAGTTGTCTTAATTTGCATTTCTCTGATCAATAGTGATTTGGAACACTCTTTCATATGAGTGGAAATAGTTTTAATTTCATCATCTGAAAATTGTCTGTTCATATCCTTTGACCATTTATCAATTGGAGAATGGCGATAAGGCCAGATCTTAAAATTCAGTTTCATGTTCTATTCAGTTAGAATTTTTCTCCCATGCTTTCCCCAATGAGAAAACAAGAAAAACAAAACCCATGCATTGGCATGAAACATGTCAAAAAAAAAAAAAAAAAAAAGGTAAGTCTACATAAGTCTCTCTATTTAGAGGTTGGTAGCATATTTCAGCATGAGAGACTAGAATTATGTTGATAAGAGTTCTTAAGTCTTTCAAAGTTATTTGTCTTTACATTATTGCTATTATTACTATCCAAATTGTCCTTCTGGTTCTGCTTGCTTCACTTGGTATCAGTCCATACAAGTCTTTCTAGGTTTTTTCCAAGTCATCTTCTTCATAATTTCTTATAGCACAACATAAGATTCTATTATTTTCATAGTATTTTCATACTAAATTTTGTTCTGTAATTGTTGGACACTCCACCAGTTTTTAAATATTTGTTACCACAAAAAGAACTGTCATACATCATTTTTCCTCTTTTCTTTGGTCTTTTTGACATATAGATCTATTAACAGTATTGCTGGGTTAAAGAACATGCACAGTTTAAAAGTTTTTTGAGTCTTGTTCAAAGTTACTTTTCAGAATGTCTGGACCAATTCATACCTCCACCAACAATGCATTAATGTTCTATTTTTTTCTCTTTTTAAATAGTATTTTATTTTTCCAAATACACGCAAAGATAGTTTTTAATATTCACCTTTGCAAAACCTTGTGATCCAAATTTTTCTCCTTCCCTTCCTCTTTCCCAAGTTTATATAGATTAAACACGTACAATTCTTGAAAACATTTTCATATTTATCATGTTACACAGACAAAATTTAGATCAAAAGGGACAAAAACATGAGGAAAAAAACCCAACATCAATAAAGTGAAATAGTATTCTTTGACCCACATTCAGTCTCTTTGAATGCAAATGGCAGTTTCCATCACAAGTTTATTGGAATGGCTTTGATTGTAGAAAAAAGCCACCTCCATCAGACTTGATTATCACATATTCTTGTTACTGTGTTTTTGCCTACTTCCCTTAGCATCAATTAATTCATTAAAGTATTTCCAGGCTTTTCTAAAATCAGCCTGCTTATAATTTCTTCTTTTTTTGTATTAAAATTTTTATTATAGCTTTTTATTTACAAAACATATACATGGGTAATTTTTCAACATTAACCCTTGCAAAACCTTCTGTTCTAACTTTTCCCCTCCTCCCCCCCCCCCCCGCTCCCCTAGATGGCATGTAGTATAATACATGTTAAATATGTTAAAGTACATGTTAAATACAATATATGTGTGCATATTTATAGTTATCCTCCTGCACAAGAAAAATCCGATTTAGAAAGAAAGTAAAAAAAAAAAAAAAAAAAAAAAAAAAAAAAAAAAAAAAAAACCTGAGAAGGAAAACAAAAATGCAAGCAGACAACAGAGAAAATGGGAAATGCTACATTGTGGTCCACACTCATTTCCCATAGTTCTCTCCCTGGGTTGGATGGCTCTCTTCATCACTGAACTGGAACTGATTTAGTTCATCTCATTGTTGAAGAGAGCCACGTCCATCAAAACTGATCCTCATATAATATTGTTGTTGAAGTATATAATGATCTCCTGGTTCTGCTCATTTCACTCGGCATCAGTTCATGTAAGTCTCTCCAGGCCTTTCTGAAATCATCCTGTTGGTCATTTCTTACAGAGCAATAATATTCCATAACATTCATATACCACATTTTATTCAGTCATTCTCCAATTGATGGGCATCCACTCAGTTTCTGGTTTCTAACCACTACTAAGAGGGCTGCCTTAAACATTTTGCACATGTGGGTCCCTTTCCCTTCTTTAAGATCTCTTTGGGATATAAGCCTACTAGTAACACTGCTGAGTCAAAGGGTGTGCACAGTTTGATAACTTTTTGCTGCTCATCATTTCTTATTAAAAAAAATAAGTCTATTAATTCATATACCATAACTTATTCAGCCATTCTCCAACTGATGGTTATCCATTCAATTTTTAGCTTCTTGCTGCTACTAAAAGGGCTGCTACATTTTTGCATATGTGAGTCCTTTTCCCTGTTTTTTTTTTTATTTCTTTGGGATACAGGCCCAGTAGAGACACTGCTAGATCAAAGGGTATGCATGTTTTGATAGCCCTTGGGATATAGTTCCAAATTGTTTTCCAGAATGGTTGATCAGTTCACAACTCCACCCACAATTATTAGTGTCCTATTTTTTCCACATCTTCTCCAACATTTATCATTATCTTTTCCTGTCATCTTACTCAATCTAAGAGGTATGCAGTGTAATGTCCCTATTTTCCCAAAGTTATCATAGTTGTATTATCATAGTTAATCTTATGGGTGTGGTGATAACCCAGAATTATTTTAATTTGTATTCCTCTAATTATTACTGATTTAGAATATTTTATATGGCTGTTATTGATAAATTTGGATTTCTTCTTTTGAAAACTGCCTTTTTATATCCTTTGACCATTTATCTATTTAAAAATAAATCTTTTCAATTTGTATGTGTTCTTCATGTATCTTTGAAATGAGAACTTTATACCGAAAAATTTGCTGCAAAAAAAAAAATCCCTCCAATTTAGGGCTTTTCTTCTGATTTTCTTCTTATTCTTTTCATTTTTTCCTTATTGATTTTGTTTATATAAAAACTTTAATTTTATATAACCAAAGATTTTTTTGAATCGCTCCATTTTCCTTGATCATATAATCTTCCCACATCCATGGATTTGACAAGGAATTTCTTCCTTGCTCCTCTAATTTGTTTAGGTTGTCATCATTTATTTATAAATCATGCACTTAACTTTGATGTTTGGGGATACATTATGAGATGTTGTTCTATGCCCAGGGTGTGCCTGATTCCTTTTCAGTTTTTCGTAGCAGTTTTGTTGAATAATGATTTCTTGCCCCAATACCTGGAAGCTTTGAGTTTATCAAACACTGGTTTGCTTCTGTGCTTTAGATTCCAATAATCAGCTTTTTCTTTTCTTGCCTAGTACCAAATTGTTTTGATGAGTTTGGCTTCGTGATATAGTTTGAGATTGGATACTGCTAGGCTCTGTGCTTCTCACTTTTTTTTCCCCTTAAGTTCCTTGATATTCTTAACCTTTTTTTCTCCAGATGAATTATTTTTTCTAGCTATGTAAAGTAATTTTGGTGATTTGATTAGTTTGTTACTAAATAAATTAATTTAGGTAATAATTAAGGACCATGCTTGGGTGAAAGGGCAGGTCAATTCTCTGAGAGTCTCCACAGCTGTGGATTGTGACACTTCAGGGAGTTGTGGGGCAGCCTTTACTGACACAGGTATTGCTTATGGACTGGGAATGAGATAAATCTGAGGCAGAGGGAAGAGGAGAGAGGTCAGACAACACAAGAGCCTCTCAGTGGGAAGGTCAGAGAACAGCAACTGCCTCTCAGTCTCCTTGTATCATCACCATCATCTCCCCACAAGAAGAGATAACAATTCCAGGTACTAGTGTCTGAATTCTGGAAACCGCAAGAACAGCAGATAACAAATAATGCCATTTTTATTATTTTGTCTTGGCCTACCTAAGAGCAATTAATATTTTTCCAATTATTTATGTCTGTCTTTATTTGTATAAAGAGTTTTGTGATTATGTTCATATAGTCGTGTTTGTGTTAATGAGTAGATTTCTGAGTATTTTACATTTTACATCCAATCAGTATTTTAAAAATAGAATCAGTAGGTAAGTGACTTGATGAAGTAGATGGAAAGCTAGACTGAAAGTCAAGATAATCTGGGTCTAAGTCTGAACTTCACAAGCCTGTCTGAGTCACTTAACCTTTGAATATCCTGAGAAATTCTCTAAGACTAAGTTGCAGAAAAAGTGCTGACCTATATGGAAGAAATTATTACTTGGCCATACTCATGAATAGACAGATCCGGTCTGGTCCAAAAAAAAAAAAAAAAAAAAAAAGGAAAGAAACAAATAGTTTATTAGACTTGTAAATCATGCTGAAACTTACAAAAGAATTTAAGAGCTCTCTTTTTGGAGCAATTTTTTGCTAACTATAACTTGGAACTTTCTCATTCTCTTTTCCATTAGAGAATAAAATTATTTCAAAGACATTTATTTCATTTACAAAGGTGTGCTTCATACTTGTTGTTTGCATGTGAGTGATTTGGATCACTCATTTTGGTGAGTGACGGAGAAGAGAAAAATGAAATATTCCTTTTACATCCATAAAGAAAAGAAGATATTGCATTTTTTTTCTTTTATCATGGTCCTTGTAGTTATACCTTGATGTTAGCAGCATGAATACTTTCATATTTCTATTTTGATTTTGGTTTAGTCTTCTCTTTCATTGTAAATAGACTGCATGAATTTCTACAATACTATTTTCTCTGTTTTCTAGTGGTATCTTTTTCTGCACTACATGAACAATATCCATCAAATCGTCATTTTATTATAATGTCAATTTTATGGATTATAGGTTATTTGTGTTATGCTTGTTTTACATAAATTTTTGGAAGACTGATTTGAACATATTAGAAAAATGATTTTCACTTGGCCCAGTATTTTTTAAAAATACTGAAAGCAATTCGTTTTCATTTAGAAGTTCAACACCTGCATGTTACCATTTTTTTCAAATACCACCCTTTTAGAAATTGAGAGAAAAATAACTAGAACTACTATGTCTTCAGAGAAATAATTTATTGTTAATTGCACAAAATGTAATGGCATTCTTATTACATTATTAAGAATAATGAAACTTTAAAAATAGCATATACCACATGCCTCACTTCCTCATCACCTTCTTTCTTCTTAGTCTCCTTGGAATCTTGCTTTTATCTTCCCCACTGTAGGGAAACTGCTGTTTCAGAGGTCACCAGTGACCTTTTCCAGTCTTTTTCCTCCTTAATTTCTCTGTTTTATTTGACACTGTTGACCACCTTTTCCTTCTTCATAAACTCTCCTTCCTTAATTATTCCTTTTCTTTCTCTTCAGTGACTTCTCACTATCTTTCCCACCTTTTGGTATTATTTTATGCCAAAGTTTTGTTCTCAACTAGCTTCATTTCTCCCTGTTACACCTTCTTTGGCAATATTGTTCAATTGCAATTGTTGCCTCTAAATATAGGATCCCCAAATTGGTATCTCCAGCTGTAACCTCTTCCCCATCTCCAACTAGATGTCCCACTGACATTTCAAACTCGACATATCCCAAACTGAGATCATTATTTTTATCCCCAAACTTAATCCTTCTGCTGCCTTCACTATCACTGCTCATTCACCTCACCAAATAGGATTACTCACCCTCCATATACATCTGTCATGATTTCCTTTTTTTGCACCTTTGCTCATTTTCTTTTTTCTATCTAGAATGTCCTTCCCTAATCCCCTATACCTTTTCCTAAAAGTCCATCTTAATGCTCCCATCCTCAGGAACCCTTTTCTGCCTCCATGGGTTGATTCTGCTTTTTCTATAGAATACTTTGCTTCCTTAGAGGCTCAGCTTGCATCGTACCTCCTGCACAAGCCCTGTCCCACTTCCTTCAATTCATGGTACCCTCCCTCATGGAAATTACGATGTTTGTTTTATTTTTACCTCTCCCTTCAACAGAATATAAATTCCTTTAGAATAAGGATGATTTATTTTTGTGTATCCCTAGTACCTAGTTTGACACTTGATAACATAGTAGATGCAAACAACATGCTATTCATTAAATTAAGAAGTATTAAGCATCTATATTTCTTAATTTAATGAATAGCATATTGTTTGTATGTTTTCCATATACATTTGTCAGAATTTTTTTACATTCTGTTTTATGTAGGTGTCTTCTCTCAAGATAAGAATGAGTTTCATAAAGGAATGATAATCATAGTTTTGTAGATAAAGAACTGGAAGGGGTTTTAGAAATCATTTAAGTCTAACTTCCCCTAATTTGAAATATGAAGAAACTTAGATCAAAAGGTTAAGTGTCACACTATTACTTAATGACACAGATATACTGGATTTGGTTTCTCTCCAGAGTCTTTTTACTCTTCTTTCTCTCCTATATTATGCAAACATGTCTTGTCTAAATGTCTTATTTCTCCTGGTGTTTCTGAACATAGTAGGAGCTCAATAAATGTTAATTTAATTGATTTGATTTAAATAAGAAAAGTGATTATTCTGATTTTTATTCATTTAAGTCTAGGATGCTATGATATTACCTGATTGTAATTAGTACCATTATTTTAGTGCACTTGTAGGTTTTTCTAAATTTCCTAAAAATATTTAATTGTAATTTTAGTAAAATAATAAATTACTACTGTATCACAGAATTTGAGAGTTGGAAGGGACTTCATTGGCCAATTATCAGTCTACCATACACTATTAATGGTTATCTTGTCTTTATTTGAAAATCTCCTGCCCTTTCCACTCCAAATTGGGAAAAAAGAAAAAAAAAAAAAAAAAGGTCATTGGTCAGTGATATCACCTTGCTTAAGAGAAATTGTTCTGTCTACTTTAAAAAGGTGAGAATAATATTGACTCCTTCAAATAAAATCCAGTTCTTTGTTTATGTACTTTAATCAAAGCATTTTATTACTGGATCAGCTAGATGGTTGAGTTGGATAGTGTCTGGGCTTGGAGTGAGGAATTCTTCCTGAGTTCAGATCTGGCCTTAGATGCTTGCTATGAAACCCTGGCAAGTCACTTCACCCTGTTGATGGGAGAAGGAAATGATCTCCCTTTGGGGGGGACATGAAGAGTTAGACATGACTGAAACAATGGAACAACAACAAATAACTAAGGAAAAAAATCTATGAATGCATATAAAAACCAACATATTGGCTGAAGAGGGAAAAAAAAAAGAGTACATCACAAATCTCAAAGATCTAAATTGCTTTAAAATATAAAATATTATTATAAATTCTGTTATTGCATGCTCTATGATAGAAATATCACAAGGGAAGTAAAGTGCTAGCCTAGGGGTTAAGAAGGCCTGAGTTCCAATCTCCCCTCATGCTTTCTGACTCCAGGAAAGTCATTTAAACTCTCAGCCCCATTATTCCCATCTGTAAAATGGGAATGATGTAACACCTACCAGTATTGTTGTATTAAATGAAATAACAAATATATATATATATATATATATGTATATATATGTATGTATGTATATATGTCACTTTGTAAAACTAATTGATCCTATAAATATAAATGCTGATTAAGAGAGATGATTTCAGATCACTTGACCAATGTGGTTTAAAAAAAAACCTACAAAAATAATTTTGCAACAATCAAACTAAACTTTGCCAAACTGTGATAGAGGCTACTAATAGGAATGCACTCTAGTAACAGTTTACCTCTGCATGAAATCTGTGAAATGGCTTTGATGCCAAGAGTGGAATGAAAATGGCCTTTGTTAGGTGCTATTGGTATGAACGCAACCAACGCTTTGTTGACAAAGAAGCATCAAACCTATGGCTGAGTTTTTAGTATTGGTTTTTGAAATGAAGAGATTCATGATGGCAATGCAGGACCAGGTCATTGGTACTAGAAGAGTTATCCTTAAAGATCCTTGATTGAGAAATCAATATAGAATATACAAAGAAACGGTACAAAGTGAACAAAATATCACAGGAGGCTACAAAAAATTATCACCTATCATATTATACTTAGCAAGATATGGGAAAAGTGTCTAGAATTCTATGTTGGAAGCTTTCATCCTTTCATGAATTGATAGATGACAAATTCCCATACTTCACCTACAAACCTCAAAATGGCCTGAAGAACTAAGTCAGCACATTGTCCCAGAACTAGAGTATTGCCATGGATCAAAACAATTCATGGGGTTGAAGATCACCAGAGTTCGGTATTTACTGGTAAGATTTATAAATCTTTACCAAATACTTAGAATCTTTAAGTTGCATGAAATAAAGAGTTTTCCAATGCAGTGAGCTTAGATTAGAAGCCTTGTAGAGATAGGACAAGATACCTGTCTTTCCATTATTTATTGGAATTATACTAAGGATTCCTTTTAGGACGTCTATGGACAATATGAATGGTTTTCTGTTTTTACTCTTCAGGGCTTTTCAGAGCCACTTTTTAGGAGAGGATATTGAAAATCATAAGTTCCAATAAGAAACAAAAGTAGCAAATGATACGTGATCCTTTTTTTTTTTTTTTTTGCTATTTGTTTCAGCTTTCAAAAGAATCTATATTGTTTCAGAAATTTTCCTCTCTCCTCATCTTTTCTTAGACGCTAAAAATATAGTCAAGTACAAAATAAATAAGATCAAATAAGTAATAAACCACAGAAATCTAAATTTTGTTCAAAATATAGCATGTATCCATTCTTTCCTATGTGACATTCTCTCAGAATTTTCCAATATGTTATGTTATTGCCTTATATATGCCAAATTAGAATTTGATATAGAGGCAACAAATGAGAGCTATTTGTATGGTAAATTTTGATTCCAGTTAAACAGCAACATTTCTGTCTGTCTTGACCTTTTTCTGAAATATATGTGTGTACATGTGTGTGTATGTGTGTGTGTGTGTGTGTGTGTGTGTATATATATATCTCCACATATGTATACAAATGCATATCTTTATATATATATAAACTTGTATACATATACATGTATATGTGGAGAGAGAGAGAGGGAGAGGAATGGAAGGAAAGGAGGAAGGAGGGGAGAGACAGAGAGAGGAGAGGGAGAGAAAGGGAGGGGGACATCCATTTATTCCTTCAAAAAGCCAGAGTTTATGATGTAGATAAACCATTTTGCTCTATTTTTTCCAATGTTCTATATTTCTATGCCCTATGTTGGGTTTTACTATTGTTTTAAATTCACTACACACAGCTGTCTTTAGGATTCACATCTGGATAGCATTGCAGGCGCATATTGCTGAAAGCAAACAGACTAGCAGTTTGGTAACAATGGAGTGTGTGAAAACACTCTGTGCTTGAACCAAATTCCATTTGAATAGGGGGAAGAGGAGGGAGGCAATGGGGACCCAGGACAGAGGACATGACTAAAGCTGCAGTTCATTAAACGTAGTGTTCTCCAGAGAATTAAACCAGGATTATTCCTATTAAGACCCGATGTACAAGATGTGGATTAGTTGAATGTTGTCTCCCTAACTAGTGAGTAAGATTCTAATGATACCTTAATGATCTCTATACAAAATACAGTAATAAAGTCTACATTGCTTTGAATGGTCACCTTTATAGCTACAGGATGGGCAGGATATTAGGTAACCCATCTCTTCTTGTTAATCCCAGAGGTTCCATTGTGAAAAGTGAAACTTGTTTATGAGAAAGAATCAAATTGCTATAAAAGGTTATTTCAATAGATAGTAGCAAAAAAAATCATAATAAAATAATTTAATAAAAATGGAATCTTGAGTATACTTAATGGAACATGATTAGATTTAATTTCCTTACTATTTCAATCATTAAAGCTGCATTATCTTTTGTGAGACCTCATTTGGGCTCCTTGCCACAGAGCTGTTCAGAACCACTTTCCAGTAGAGGATATTGAAAGTTATAAGTTCCATTAAGAAACAAAAATAGCTAATAATATCTATCCTTTCATTTTCACTGTTTGTTATAACTGATCCACATCTAGTGTTTCAGACATTTTCCTTTTGCCCATCTTCTTTTCATAGAGCCGTAAATACTATCAAATATAAACAATGACAAAAATGTGAGGCAAAAGATGAAAATGAAATGAACCTTCATGGAGTCTGAAACCACAAGGAACTTTAAGAGGTCATTCAGCCCTTTAAGACTTGAGACCTAACCACACCTAAATTCTCTCGGGTAAAATTCTGTCCAGTCCCAAAGGAACTTTAGAACCCATTTCCCCCATAGAGTTTTATGTTAATGCAGGGAGAGGGGCTCTTGCCTTTTCTCCTAAGCAGCTCTACCTAGGTTAATTTGGGTCGAGCTTGCAGCTAAAGATGAGCCCTGCAAAGATGTCAGAGAATAACATGAGTATTATTTCTTTTGCTCATCCTACTGAAAGTAGTCAAATAATGCCAAAAACAAACAAACAAACAAAAAAAAAACCACCTAACAAGTTAGTCAAAGTCAAGAATAGAGACAAAGGTCCAAGGAAAGCAGAGTTGGGGAAGAGTGGTGAGGATTCAAAAGATCATCATCACAAAGCAGAATCCCTGGAGCCTATAGGCTCTGGTGAGCCTGCTGGTAAACCTCCTCATTGCTTTGCTTCTACACTGAATCCTGCCAACAAAATGGGTCACCCTCTGGATCAATATTTGACTGTCATTTCCTATCTTCTTAATTCCATTGATGTTAAGAGAAGCATAATAGCTAGACCATAGTAGGAACTTAATTAATGTTTGTTGACTTCAGTTAAGCCAGGGATTTTTAAATGGAAAATTTGAAAGCAAAAGGAGAAGGGGATGACAGAGATGGATAGATAGCGTCATGGAAGCAATGAACGTGAGTTGGGCCAAGATAGTGGAGGACTATGGTCTAGTGCTACTGGCGAGCTATGGTCTGTGGGGACATGAAAAATCAGACATGACTAAATGAATGAGCAAGAAGTTGGATTAGAAAGTTATATTTTCGCTTATCTTTCGTTTCCTCTGAATTTTATGTAATATACTTGAAAACACTTTTCCAGGAATAACATATGCAGGCTCCACCAGACCATCTAAAGGGTCCATGACACAAGACTCTGTAAGAATCTGTTTTAAGCAATGACTTTAAAACTGAGATTCAATAAGGATTTCAAACCTTTTAGTGTGCCATGTAGCACCTTCTGCAATCTGTACTAACTACTTCTATTTTCTCCTATTGTCTCAATGCAAACACTGTATTTTAGTTTTCTTCTTATGATATTTTTGCTCACACTTCTCTCTCTTTTCCTATGAATTTCTTTCCTTGGACTGTCATGTCTCAATATTTACCTCCTCCTCAAATCCTTCTTGCCCTATAACATCATCCCCTAGTTCCCAACATTGAAATCAGAAAAGCTTTCAACAAATGATAAATACCCATGTATAATTTTATACCAATATTGGCTGGAAGAACCTAAAGGGTTTTGTAAATATAAAATGTATATAATATAAATTCCATAGGAGACAATGCAAATACATCAGTTATAGCACCAGAGAATACCCCAGTAGGGATTAGAATGATTCCAGTAGGTATCAGTGCAAACTGAAGTTCACTTGGGCTCCAGTCTTAGCTCTGGGGAATGCCAGGAATCTGCCAGGCTGCTTTGATTTAAGGACACTGTCCCTTAATTTCAGGACACCATCAAGGATATTCTACATGATTTCTCATTCATTTTCTTGCTCCTATATCCTTTAGCCTGCCTCCTCATCCATGTTTAGTTCTATAGCTTCTTTTAAATTTTAAATTTCAGAAAAAAGCTTCACTCCACAAATTAAATAAACTGCCAAATATTGTTGTTTTCTCCTTATGCTTTTTCTCCTTTTGCTCCCTTTAGTTCAGGGCCTCATCACTCTTACTTGGACTGTTCCAATGGCCTTCTATTTCTTCTCTTCACCTCAAGACTCAAGTCAATGCAATCCTTGCATTAGAGCTTTTCCTAAGTACTCTACTAATGAGGTTACCCTCTGATTTAAATTCCAGTGCTTCTGTATTCTCTGTGGGATCAAATATAATTTCCTCTACTTAATATCCAAAGCTCTTCCATCTCGCCTTCTGATCCTTTTACAAATTGCTCCTTTCCAAACACTTTATTGTCCAGACCAGTGGAACTTCCTCACCCTGTCCCCACACGGTGCCCCATCTCCATTCTTTGTCCCTTTGCACTGTCACCCAAGCATGCCTCACTTCCTTGTCTTTCTTCAAGATTCAGCTCCAGTGCCTCCTTCTGCAGAAGGCCTTTCCTCATTGACCAGGTCCCACCCCAACCTCTGTTCTGTATTTATATTATACACGACAGATATGTGCATGTTGTCTCCGCAGAGACGGAGAACTGTAAATCCTCTGAGGTCAAGGACTATGTGATTTTTGATGTTGTATCCCCAGAGCCCAATGCAGTGCCTGGCACACAGTGGGAACACACAGTGTTTGTTGATTGAAAAATTGAGAACACTCCCAACCAGTTAATATCGTTGCCTCATGGTGGTAAGGCATACAGATTTTGTAAGTGCATGATTTTGACTAAATAATTTGTCTTTCTTGATCTGTTTTCTCAACTGAGAAATTAGGATGATAGCTCCTATCTCATTGGATAGTTGTGAAGATAAAATGAAAATCATATATATATATATATATGTATATATATATATATATACACATATATATATATAAAGCATTTTATAAATCTTAAATACTACTCTTTATTATTGTGATTATGCCAGTATCAACTATAGATAGAAATATATCACCAAAGAATAAGGAAAGCTACAAGAAGTAAGGAAAGACTATTCACTGACGGGAGGAACCTGGTGATACCATATTGAAGAATTACCTTGGCTGGCCACTTAGTAAAGAATAAAGTTGAAATACATGCATCTGGCAGTCTGGAGCATCAGTGAAGTACCTGCAAGAGAATCTTGAATGTGATACCATGGAGTGCACTTAGAGCAGCAGCCAGAGATACTACCTTTTGCTCCTCAACAACCAGATGAGAAAAATAAAGTCGGGAAGAGATAAAGAAAGTGAGAAAAAGGGTCCATAGCACAAATGCATAGAAGCAAAATACAGAACTCCAGGAGACAGTATAATTGATATTCTCTAGTAACAAAGTGGAATTGAGAAGAGAAACCACATTTAGTCTTAAAACTAATTTTTTATAATTACACTAAGCACATGTAAATTTCCAGCTTTTATATTTGTGTCCTAGAACTCCTCATATTTGTAGTAAAAGATCATGAATTGTATGTAGCTAGGTTCTTTATGCTGCTGCTGCTGCTGTCTCTCCTGTGAGGAGAATGCTGGGTAGGTAGATAGGAAGTAAAGATGATTCCCCAAGGAAGGAGTTTGCTGAGAACAATCCACTTGTAGAGGTAGTAGCAGCAGACCAAAACAAATTCAGGGAATCTTTCCTTGCAATTTGGTCACGCCTATCAATATCTTAATAATTAAATGGAAATTGTAGTAAATGGGTTGGGACCTGATGTAAGATCTGTCCATTAACTGGAAAAAATTTATAACCCGTGATCCATGACTTCCTGCTATGACTAAATGAAAGCTTTTCATAATTTTATTGTGTTAGAAATCTCACTTCCATCAGCCAAAATGTTTATAGCCCATAAATGATTTATTTCTGTTTTCAACACACTATATATGTAATCTACTTGGGGATTTGGGCAAATTCAATTTAGTATTCATTTATTAATTACCTTCTATGAGCAAAGCAAAAACTGAGATTTCTGGTTGTTTGGGTCTAAGTTGTTCACAATAATCCACAATACTAACCTCTCAGTTTGGAATGTTAATTGTCAACAAACCTCAAATCTGTGGAGGGGAAAAATGCTCAGCCTAATTTCCTTCAGATTGGTTTCTAAGATACTCAGAATGGCACATTTGCTTTTGTTTGACCCTGGAAAAGGAGAGGAGATTTTTTAAAAATGATACATTGTACCTGCCCTCAAGGAGTTTTTAATCTAGTCAAGATCCAATACTGGTTTCTGAATGAGGGATCAGAGAAGGCTTCCTAGAGAAAACATCATTTGAGCTTAATCTTGAATGTTGCTAAGATTTTAACAGGCAAAGGGAGAGGCAGAAAAGATGTATTAGATCAGAAATATGGGGAGGAAATTTCCCTAGAGCTTTAGCCACATATCAAATAGAATAGCTAGACTTGGAGATATCTAGGGTTCTGAGGAAGGAAAAGTATCAGTGATAGCAGAATCATGGAGGAAGTTTTCTGAGCATCCTAGAAACGAAATACAGAACTGACAGGTTTCTTATTTTGAGATGCACACTGAGAGTAACACAGCAGCTGAAGGCTCTGGAGTATTTCTGAGGTCATAGAAAGTCGACAGTCACTGAGGATATATATGGTTCTAAGCTGGCCACCCTCCCTTTGCTATCCTTTCACAAAGTCTACACTTCCTGAAATGCCTTTTTAAAAATTTTCTTCAGGTAGAAAATGATATTGTTCACTAGAGCTGTTCCTGAAGGCTTTCAGGCCAAGTTCAATTCATCATCATCAATTAATATTTATTGAGGACTCAATCTGCATGCTGATGATACTAGCTGCTTTGCAGAATAAACAATTTGATATTTTGCCTTTCAGAGAACACAGTGGACTATCTCCTTGGCTAAAGTGAAGGTAGAATAAAAGCCTAGGTGGAAGATTCTTTGACTTTTTATTTTAGATGAAGGAATATCTTCCTTTGGAGAATCATCCATTGTCCTTCATGTCTGAATTTTATGACTTTGCTAACTTAGATCTTTAAACCCTTAGGGCAGAGAGTCTCATTCAGTAAAACTATGGGAAGTTACTAAATGTCTTCCACGGGTGCCTTAATAAATCTAGGTACTTTTGGCTCATTAAACACAATACTAAACTATAATCATGCTACTGTGTATGGATTTTATTTTATGTCTCACATCAAGAAAGCAATTGAGCCCATTTTGGTGCTGAAATAAAATTTGATATTTTTAGAACATTATCTAAGATGTATATACAGATTAAAGAGAATTGCAAAAGTCACAGAATTTCAGAATAGGGAGGGAGCCCATAGTCTATTCTAAACTACATGAAAAATGTGCCCTGTCTAATATACCTGAGAATGTTTTCCTGCTTTTCATGCATCACTCCAGCCAAACTGACCTCCTTACTAATCTTAAGCTTCTTTCATTTCAGAGTGTGAAATGGCTCTTCTCTTATTTTTGGTCTGTGCATCCTAAGAGTTTAATAAATACTTGTTGACTGACTCATTGACTGACCTATCCTGCTTAAAATGCCTAGTTTCCTCTAAAAACTCAACTAATATGCCACCTCCTGTGGAAAGCTTTTATAGGTTCCCTTAGTTGTGAGTGTTCACTAGCTCTTCAAAATATCATATATACACATATGTATTTATATGTTGTATCCTCCGGGACAATGTAAGCTTCTTAGGGGATCCCAGGTCTATTGCTCTATTTACTATGCCTCCTAGCTCCCTAAAGAAGATTTTGGTTCATTCAGCCTCAGATACTTGCCATTTGGATTTTGGACAAGTCTTTTAACTGTCTTATCCTCAGTTTCCTCATCCATAAAATAAGGTAGTTGAATTCTATGGCTCTCAAGATCATTTCTGACTCTAAACTTAATCTCACTTCCAGCTCTTAATTTAAGTGACAAAATAATTTCTCTTCATTTTGTCACAGCATAGACCTTTGTGCAGGATCCAGACCAGCAATTTCATCACTGTACTTTGAAAACCTTTCCCCAAGATATAACTTATATAAAAGCTGTGGTGTGGTGTCACGTGTTTGCGACACCAAGAGATTAAGTGATTTGCCCAGAATCATACAGCTAGCCATTGTTTAAGACTAGTCTTTCTGACCACATGCCCAGCACTGAACACAGTTTCTAGCTGAGGTCTGAGTAGAGCAAAGAATTATATATAACTTCTTTATATTTATTTAATATATATATATATATTATATCATATAATATATATTATAATATATTTATATTATATTTTATTTATTATATTTTATAACTTCTTTATATTTGGAAACTACATTTTTCTTAGTGTAGCCTAAGATTCCATTAGCTTTTTGGCTGCCACCACAGCATTAATTGATATAAAACTTGCAATCCACAAAAACACCCAGATCTTTCAGGAAAAGAATTATACTTAATGTTAATATTAATTATACTTAATGCTAATGTCTATCTATAACTTTGAATGTGAATGGGAAAAATTCACCCATAAAATGGAAAAGGCTAGCCAAATAGATTAGTAAAAAGAATTCAAAAATATAGTTTGTAGGTGGAAAGGGAGAAGAAATAAGTACTTATATAGCATCCACTATGTATCAGGCACTGTGCCAAGTCTTTTTTATACATATTATCTCTTTTGATCCTCACAGCAATCTTATGAGATAGGTGCTATTAATGCCTCATTTTATAGTTGAGGAAACAGCAAAAGGTTAAATAATTTCACTAGTCACACAAGTAGTAAGCATTTTAGGCTGGATTTCAACACAAGACTTCCTGATTGCAGGCTTAGAACTGTATCTATTTTGCCACCAATTATCTCTGACTTCATAAGAATCATAATTAGACTTTAAAATTTATAGGAAAAATGATTATGATTTAACTTTTTAATAAAGTTAAAGTATCAATCATAATCATAGACAAAGCAAAATGGACTATCATTATTCTGTTATATTTAATTTTCAGCAAATTGCTATACAGTTGGAAAAATTGACTTCTTTATGTTATTTAAATAAAAGTATTGTTATATAAGCTTATTTTCTATGGACTTACTGAAAATACATTTGATACAAATCCGGTAGCAGAGAGGACAAGAGAAATGATATATACTTCATCCTGTTCCCGTATGATTCTGTTTTCTCCCACTATCTCTCTAAATTTAGAAGAAAAAAATTATCTGTTCTCTGGATATCAATTATTCATGGTGACATTTGTTAAAAACAGCCTTAAATTTTTGTGTATCGATATTATGTGTGAGCAATTTTGAGTAATAATTTTAATTTCATTAGTACTTTAGTTCTAGTATGGAAATAAACCATACATTAAGGTCAGTATTTTTATTTATTTTATCAGATAACTGATAGTTTATAAAGGAAGGCATATAACTGTATAATTCTTTCCACTTAATCATGTTGTTGTGATTGGGATTGTTACTGTTGGTATTGTTACTTTGTTGTTGCACTAGTTTACTTGTTTCAGAGTATCAGTGACTTGCTTGTGAGATTTTAAAAGATTTGGACACTATTCTTAGACCTTATGTCAATTAAGAAGAATCCCTCTTGCTAATGATACTTCAGTTCCACATACAAAGGGGAAGCAGGGCCTTTTCTAAAGAACTTTATTTTAGAGAATGCTGTATATTCTGTAATTGTCTGACCTGGTATGAGATGTTATTTTAAATAATATAGACCTTCCTTTCCTTGTATTTTCTTTGTAGTTGACTGCTTTTTTGACTTAAAAGTGTTTTCATTAACAAATATATGATTAAGAATTTGACTATATGCTTAAATGAAGCATCATGGGAATAACATGATCAGTCCTAGAAGTTTAGAAGGCTAATTTAGTTTGCAAAAAAACAAACAACCACCACCAGCTTCTTCCCTTACCCTGACGTTGCTACATTCACACACAAGCAGAGACATCTTAATACGCCATTAAGCATCATGGGGCTTTTGCACATTACCTCATGGATCTTCTTGAAGTTAATGGTCTCATTTTTCCACCAGTCAGTAGGCTAGGTCACATTTCGCTGGCCCTTGAACCAAAAATATAGCAATAAGAGGGCTGCACCCACCCTTCATCTTGTCTCGTGATCCTGCTGTTTACTTGGATGAGTGGCTGCAGACAAACCCCTTAACCATTTGGGGTTTCACTTTACCCAGTGGTGACATAAAGATAAAAATATTTTCACGGGCTGCATTCTTGTGAGGAAGGTGATCTGTGCACTTTAAACCACAACATAAATGTAAATTTGATAATAATTGTTGTTGGATGTATACCAAAAAGCAAATTTGTGAATATATTACTTTTACTTTTATATACATACTTACTTTTAACTGGTATGACCAAGCTAGACTAAGCAAACTAAGTGGTTCTCATTTATGGAAATTTGGTATTGGAGATACATACTGTTTTAGATAAAATACATTTTATAATGCAGTAAACTTCAGGGTGAGTTATAAAGATCATGGCTGCCTTGCACCATTGATTTTTAAAGATACCACATACATCCTTCCAGTTACACAATTGTCTAGATTGTTCCATAATCAGAATCATTTACAGAGAAAAGTATTTCATTTAAGAACTTGAGCTGTAACTGACTTGTGGGCCTTATCCTTAGAAATCCATCAATGAGCTCAGCTATAGCACATAATGTCTTCAGAAGCGTCCCCTCTGCCACAGAAACAAATGGATCGATCCCCATCAGATTCAGAAAAATTCGGAGCCGAGGGCTCAGCAGGAACTCTAAGGTTTCTCCATTTTCCCAGGAGCTCCCACTTGGACACGACATTCTGACGGCAAAGCAGACATAACTATAAAAGACTAAGTTTAGAGGAGGCTAACTGTAACTCTAACTAGAGGAGACTTTGAGTTCAAACAAAAGTTTTGCTGTAGAGAATAGAAGGGTCCAGTACCCTGTGTTTTTAGGTAAAAAGAACTGAGTATATTTTTAAATTTTTTATCCAGATTCTGTTTTTTATTTACTAGTATTTTCCCCATTACATGTAAAGACATTTTAAATAAGCATTTTAAATTTTTTTGAGTTCCAATTTTTTCTCCCTCCTTCCCTCCCTTTCTCCCTTCCTAAAATGATAAACAATTTGATATTGGTTATATACGTGCAGTCATGTAAAACATGTTTCCCTGTTAGTCATGTTATGAAAAAGAAACAGAATAAAAGGGAAAAAACACAAAAAATAGAAAGTGAAAAATAGGATGCTTCATCTGCATTCAGACTCCATCAATTCAGCATTTTCCATCTTGAGTCCTTCAGAATTGTCTTGAATTGTTGAGATGAGCAACAATCATAGTTGATCATAGCACTCTGGTGCTGTCACTGCATACAATGTTCTCCTGGTTCTGTTCATTTCACTTTGTGTATAATTTTTAAAGGTAGTAGGACTCAATTTAGAATTTCCTCTTTTCATTTATAATGAGCTGAATCCCATCTAATTGGAAATCTTTCCATTTAATTAATTATTTAAAATAGCAATTTAGTATGTGTGGTCTGTGTTCTTTTGCAAAATTCGGCAAAGGAAACATCCCCTTGATTTCCATGAGATTTTAAAATAAAAAAACAGAACTAGTAGAGGGTAGATATTTGAACCTGGTATTTGAGTAATCGTAGGACTAGAGCTGGAAGGATTTTAGAGGTCATTTTATCTACCTCCCTAATTTTGCAGATCAGGGAACTGATGCCCAGGGAAGAGAAATGGCTTACTCTGAAGTCATACACATATGGATTTGAGTCCAGGTCCTCTGCCTACAAGTTCAATGCCATTTTTGATGGGCTGATCCTTTTATAATGGCAACATTAATTGATCAGGGCTTTGAAATTTATAAAGCACCTTATGTGCATCATCTCATTTGAATATCACAACAGCCTTGCAGATATGATTATTCACATATTTTACAGATGATAGAACTGATGGGCAAAATGACTTGGCCCCTGGCTTCAGGGCTAGTAAATCTCAAATGTGAAATGAGATAGTTTCATTCCCAAGTAGAGAGAATCCACTGAAGCTGATGATAAAATCAGAATATGGGCAATAAATTTTGAAGGAACATGGGGTTCTATTTCTACTGTGTCTGTTAAATACTATTGAATTGCTACCAACTGTTTAATTCTAGGTACTGCCTTTTTAGCTTCTCCAGAATAAAATACTTGCTGGAAAATTGAAATCTTCTCAGCAGATTAAATGTAAAGAATCTCTCCATATCAGCTTATTTGTAATAAATAATAAAGTATTTATCAGTTTGCTTTTAAGTTTCCAAAGTATCCATATATGTAATGTCATTTGGTTCTCCCAACAACTATTTTCAAGGTAAACAAGTATAAAGTACTTTAACCTATTTTTGCCAAGTGAACATAGTGAAGAACATGTGACTTGGCCCAGATCCAGATGGATAGTTGAGACAAAGTTAGGATTAGAACTCAGGTGACTGAATAGAACTTGCTGCAAACCCCTTTGTAATTCTTTAGATTCTACAAATCAAGGAATTCTGGGATTCTGTTCAGTTTTATTCTCCTTTACGCCCATAGAGACAATTTAGATGAAAAAATGGATGTTTATTTGTATTCCTGTGACTACAGGAATAAATCTGGGTCTTAGTGCAAGTTTTTCAGCTGCTTCCTTAGGGTTAGTGGTAAGAATAAACTGGTTTTTGGTGCTCATTGAGCAAAAAAATGAACATATCCATGGCTGCCATTAAAGTGGCAGAAGCCCATTTTGGTTAATAGTCAGGATATACTCTGCTTATACCAGATATGGAAGATGGCAAATTGTACACTCTCCTTAAGAGAGAGCATGGCTTTGTGAAATGTGGATTCTTAGTATTCTCTCCCCAGAAAGGAATTGACAGAGTCCACCTGCACCACTCTTAATAGGTTTAAATATTGATAAGTGATACAATTTGTGGAGAATATTACTCTAAATGTTTTTTTGTAGAAATGAATCCTAAAGTAGAAGTTGCAAAGGAAATCTTTGGATGAATGTGAAGAAAACTTTCTTATTTAGGACTCTCCAAAAATGGAATGGGCTGCCCATTGCGGGTATCTCAGGAGAAGGGGGCATTGTAGAGATGATTCTTGTGAAGAAAGGGGTTGGGCCAGAGTCTTTGAGATCTCTTGCAAATATGACATTTCTGTGTCATTCTATGGAAATGAGAACTTTTAGCAAATTCTGCTTTTACTAAGGATCTCCTTTTGTGGGCATATTTCAAGAAATAAAAATTAGGGAGGGGATAATTTGGAAAAATGAATTTAAAAAATAAAAATAAATAAATAAAAAAATTTTGGGGGGAAACAATGTAAAAATTTTCAGTCCAGCTTATACTATATATATGCATATTATATATACATATATATACATATTATATATACATATATACATATTATATATACACACTCACATGTTTTGTATCTCAAGTAGAGCAGAGGTTTTTAATAATTGCAAAATGTAGTAATTATCTGCATCTCCTTACAAAAAATTATAGACTGTTAAATTTTGTTTTCTCCTAGTATACTTTTTTTTTTTTGCCAATGGAAGCATGAGCATTTCTGAATGATGAGGGCAGTGACTGTTTCAAAGATTATACTAGCAATTAAGTGCAAACGTCTCTATTGATTTCTGCTAGCATAAATGTAACCTTAGTGATTTACATGTCCAAGGCAGAACAGGAGGACAGGACCTTTAACTGGAGCTAGTTTTCTTTTTCTTTCCCCCCCACTGTGCTATATTATTTCTATAAATGTGCCAAGAAAATAGAGAGAGCTTGTCCTGGTGTGTCAATAGGTTGAGTGGGATAACTCAAATGATACTGTGCAATTCAAAAATAAAAATATAATTTTATTAAGAAAATTTCCTCCCCATGGTGTTAGCCGAGTAGTAGGATAATAATGTGTGGTTGATTCTGATATGAAAACTTCAATGTTTCACAGAGTCCTCAACTCTTTCCTGAAAGAGCTCTACTTTTGATGTGTTTGGTCTGATAGTCATGGCAAGGATGGCCACTGAGAGAACCAAGGCTGATGTCAGTGGTAAACCTCTACCTTCAACATATGGGAATTTGTAAAAGTTCTGATAGGGAAAGCTAATATTTCAATTCAGTGAACATTTGTTGGGCATATTCTTAGTACAATGCACTGTTTTAGGGGATTCATTATTCACTCTTGACATCTCCTTTACATCCACCCTATTGCCACATATATCTCAGCTCTTTTCCTCTTGATTTGAACATTGAAATTAAATTACTGCTACTATTGTTTCTGGAAGGACTTGTTGATTGATTTCTGATCCCCATCTTTCCTAGTCATAACTCGTGTATGTGTGTGTGTATGTATGTATGTATGTATATATATATATATATGTGTGTGTGTGTGTATATATATATGTATATATATGTACGTGTATATGTGTATGTATACATGTACATATGTAATTATATGATATATTATTTTATATTATTTATGATTGTATATTATATATGATATGTGTATATATACTAAATTACTTTCTCCTACTAGGGTGTGATCTCTTCAAGGACAATGAATATACATTACTTTTGCATATATATGTATATTTTTACCTAGTAAATGCTTAATACAGTTATCCCTCCCACATCACGACTTTCCATATTACAATTTCAATAGGTCGACATAAGAAATTAAATGGGAATTTGGGGGGGTTTCGCAGATGCTACAGATGATAAGCAAAGGCTAATAGGACACAGTACTCGGAAACATATATAATATGTGTATTATATAGTATAATATCAATATACTTTATCTTTTAATACCATAATAATTCAGACTTCTCTATTATGAAGGGCTAAAAAAGTTTACCCAAATTTTCTACATTTAAGGGGCACTGCACCCCATGAAAAAAGGATAATTATAAATGTTTTTATTCAGTGTAAATTCAAAAACAACTATGAGAACCAATCATTGACTGTGGTCAATTTTATCATAATAATAGAGATTTAGAAATAGAAGACACATTGGAGGTCATCCCCTTATTCGACAATTGAGAAAGCAGAGTCCTAGAGAATTAGTCTTGGATCTCTTCCATTGTCCTGTTATCTCATATGTGTGAGATTTTTGAACATGGAAGGGAAATGATCTGAAAATCTTCAGAACTGTTCTCATTACTTTTCTCATTCACTGACTGTCATGTTCCTAAGCAAGACTTGAGAATTTGACACAAGACTTTCAGTAGTGTTTGCAAATACGTGGGTGGGACAATAGTATCATCATTTTGTTGCTTTTCATCAGTTTAGTTTTTTTGAATATGAATGAGTGAAGTTACTTCTGTAGTTACTGCCGAGATAGGGTTCTATGATTTTGCTATTTATGTGGGAGTCTTCTTATTTGATAAGAGCCTTCAAGGATACCTTTTCTTTGTTGAATTCAGTAGTTTCTCTAAATCAATTAATAAATGTGATAGGATCTTGTATTTTTTTCATCTTTTAGTCAATAGAATTGTGTAGATGTGATGTTTGTAGAAAATATCAATGAAAAGCTGCCTGTTCCCATCTTGTGTTGTCATCAAGGACATCCCCAGTACATGCATAGATTTAACTGTTTTCATAAGACTTTAGAGTATGAGAAACCATGTATATAGATCAGTAGTTTCTGATTCCTGTTCAATCATTTGAGTAAAATAACTTTTCACTATTTAAAAATTTTTACCTTTCTGAATATCTTGAAAATAAATTCCACTGAGCCTTTAAAATAGGCCTTTACCTTAGATTTCTTCTATATGAATTTCGTGAAATCCCATCACATTTAATGAGTTTTTAAATATCAATTTCACATTTTCATATTGTCTACTGGGTTCAGAGAAGGTAGAGACCAAATATAATGGTTCCACTTTTTTCTGCCTGGATCACTTTATTATTAAAAAATGTTACCATACCTGTTATATTTCAGGTGTTTGATCTTTGATTTTCCTCTATAAATGCCCATCTAATTATCTGTCTTAGTTTTGTTCGATACTATACTATCTTTAGGTTTATCTTCCAAATTTATTTTTGCCATTTCATGATAAGTTTCCTGGCAAGCTTTTCTACAGCTTTGGAAACAAATTCATATATAAGAACTGGAGCCAGAAATGACTAGAAGGAGAAGACTGACCTAGAATGCATTTGGAAAACATCCATGCTTTCAAGGACTCCCATCTGCTCACTTTTGCCAAAGCCTGTCTTCGGGTAAATCATGGTATACAGTGATCTCTGAAGAATCAAAATCACAAATAGCCCAAAGAATAATAGAAAGATGTGTAGTGGGCAAAAGCAAACTCCTGCATGATTCTAGAAAATAATTTGCATGGGAGAAGTAAATATTAAAACATACTGAGGAAACATATGACCAGAAAGTGAAGAAAAGTTGTATCGTACAGTAAGAATGAGTAAAAACTGCCTTAATGGAGGATTCCCACAGGATACAAAGGGATGGTTTTTCAGTGTGTTGGGTATAAATCCCCTTTGGTAGATTTATGGAAAAAATATGGACAAGAATTTTAACTGAGGGGAAGGTATAAAGAAACTGTGATAAGCACGGGTGAGAAGTATAACAATAAAGGAACCATCGATGCCCTCAGGACAGAATTCTACTCTGAGTAGTTATTTTCTCAAGAGTTCTTTTAGGATAAAGATAGTGGATGACTATCACTTGTCCTTCACATTATTCAGGCCTAAACTTTCTTGTTCCACAGCACTCAGCTAGGAGTTCTCGGCTGAGTATTTGAATACTTGTCCAGGAACTTGAGCAAATTGAGGGGTTTTTTTTGTTTGTTTGTTTTAGAAAAACACTTTCAAAGCCCTCTCAAGCACTACACACACACATACCCTATTCTTTTGTGCCTAGAGTAAGGTCTCTAAATTTTCTTAAGCGACTTTAATTTGTTTTGTACTAAAGCTTGTGGGTCATTCTGCAATCAGCAGCACAGATTATTGGCATTGTCAATAAATTCAATCATGAAATAGTGGCAATACATTTATCAAAGGCTATTGTGAGGAATCTGATACTTCAAAGAGTCAGAGTAAGGGGCTTTCTAACCCTTTCTGCCTACACATTCTCTAAATTCTCTATGTATTAAGTTAGATTATTAAGTAATATCTTGGACCATATTTCTCAGCTCCTCCACAGAAATGCATTTAGTAAGTTTAAGTAATATTGTGCCATTAATATCAGATTAATATTTCTATGTCTTTTATGAAATCATAAACATAATCCCTTCTTGAATACCAAAAGAAAAAAAAAAAACACCTTTTCAAATGGAGTTGTATGTTTGTTGTTATTGTTAAATCAGGCAACAAGAACTATTTAGCACAACATGTTTTCCTTTTTTATCTAGCCTCCCAGGAAACTTGGAACTAAATTCAATGCTCAATTACTGTAACTAACCTATCCCAGGTACATAGTTCTGCCTATTTATTTCTCTCTTCTCTTTAACTTTTATTGTTTTCTTTTTAATTGTTCTGTTTTATATTATATCTAAATCACCTCAAGTTCTTTTTAGGATAGAACATAAGTCAACTAGCATTTAATTAAGGGCCTGTTATGTGTTGGGCACTCTACTAAACTCAAGAGATGCAAAGAAAGGCAAAGAACATTCCTTACTCCCTAGGAACCCACATTCTAATGAGAAAGAAAACATGTAAACAACCTTGTACAAATAAGAGAGATACAGGATAAATTAGAGGAAACATACTAAAATTAAGGATGATGAATCATTCTTGCCAGCTAGATTCTGATTTATTTTCTCCTTGCTAAAGCAATACAAGTATTGTCAAAAAGATCCTTTAAATTTGGGGACACTGGAAAGAAATCCAAGTTGCCCCACCCTAGGTATTGCCCTGTTGATCCTAATGCTGTAAAGAAAATGTGTCATTTGATCAAGTAACAAGACTTTATTAAACACCTACTATGTGCCAGGCACTGTGCCAAGCATTTGATGATGCAAAAAGAGGCCAAAAATAAAAATAAAAGAAAAGGATCCCCGAGACAGACAAGATCCAAACAACTAAGGACAAACAAGATGAGAGGATAAATTGGAGGAAATCTCAGAGGGGAGTCTAAGAGTATTAAGGGAGATCAACAAAGAATTCTTGTGGAAGATAGAAGTTTATCTTGAAGGAAGCCAGGAGACAAAGATGAGGAAAGAAAGAGAAAGAGCTAGTAGAAATGCTCAGATGGGGAAATATCACATGCAAGGAACAGCTAAGGAGGCCAATGTCATTGGAGCAGAGTATGTAGAGAGACTAAGGTATAAAAAAACTGAAAAGGTAGAAAAGGGCCAGGTTACAAAAATTTTTGAAAACCATAGAATTTTATGTTTGAGCCTGGGGGTGATAAGGAGCTATTGGCCTTTAGGGATTATGAGGAGAAGGGTTATTTGGTTAAACTTACATTTTTAGGAAGATCATTTTTGACAATTAAGTGGAGAATTGATTGGAGTGGTCAAGTATAAATACAAAATAAAAAATAATGGTAGTAAATGCCATCTCTTTTTATTGGGTCAAATTTATTGAGAGCCGTACTGGATACAGTGGAAATTTAAAAAACATACTTTAGACAAACTATTCCCTAAAGAAGGCTATAATCTAATGGAAGAAAATATAATAAACCCGTGAAAATGGCAACAAAAATAAACTAAGCAATTATAAGACTATATGATTGTATTTATAATTGTTCAAGTTTTCATGGTTTAGGAGACAAAGTCTCTATGCATATACTTTCACAAAGGCATGTGTTACATTATGTTATCTTGATCAATAACATTATACATTAGGACCATTAACATAACTAAATCCTATTCTATAATTCAATGGACAACCTGATGGTTAGTGATGATCTCAGGCCAAACTTAAGCCTTAAGGTCTACTTTGAATTGTTCAACTTTTCTGCTTTCGTGGAACCATTTGATGACCTTCACTAGCATATGTCTAGAAGAAGGAAGGGTTTGGAAAGAGCAAGTAAGGGGGGGGGGGAAGTGGTTAGAACAAACGGTTTTGAAAATAAATGGTTTATTTCATATAGTTTAACTAAAAGGTCCAGGATTTGCCTAAACCTACACTAAGCATCATTCTTTAGCCTTTCTAATCTAAGTACTCAGAGTTAGGGAAAAAAAATATGAAATGACCATTACTGTTTTACTTATTCAGTTTTTAAGTATTGTAGAGCAGTTCCAAGAATTTCATTGTGATTTTTAGCAGTTTTATGCCTCCCTAAATCTTACATATAAATTGTAAAAATGACAAATTGTGTAAGAGGCAGGAATACTAAAGGGGTTGTATCAAAAGCTGAAAAGAAATGTTGCACTGTAAATTTTAATCTCATACAGATGACATATCTTTTTTTTTCCAGCCCTTTCATTGTCTTTAGCATGTGTAACTAGCCTCAGCTTATAAAGCCTAGCTTTAGTGTTCCTTATCCCATAAAGTATAAATAAAGGAAATGGGCAGGAAAAGGGAAAAAGAAGTTATATGTACTTGAAGAGGGCAAAATCATGGCAGTAATTAAAACGTAAATTTGTAGTAAGATGGAAAGCCAGCTGTTTTAAAACCTAAGAGAAATTGATTAATCAACAGTGAAAAGTTTATACACTTGTATATTGATTATAGGCATGATAATAATGTTTCGCATGTGATTTTTGTGTTAGATCATCTTAAAGGTTTATCTGTGTGTTCTTCTGCTATTGTTATGTCCCTTGGAAGAGAAGGTAGCTGTGTGGGATTTTTGTATGCTGATCCTGAGTAGTAGAGAAATAGTATGTATTGCATTTAAATGGAAAGCAACTGAATAATGTAAACATTTTTAAAATAATGAGTATTTGAGCATCTAAAGATAAAATAAGATTATAAATCTTTTGAGAGCAGATATTGTAGCTTATGCTTTTTTGCCAACCGATGCAATTAACACAGTGCTGGGTAAACAGTAAATATTCGGTTGATTGATTTAAGATGCTTTCAATCCCCAAGAAATTAGTTTGTTTCAATAGACTCTCACTGAGAGAAGAGTTTCTTCAGCTAATCAGATGGTAGCGTTTGTCTCTTTTAAATATAGTCTGAATATATAAGTAATGAAAATGTCTTGTTTGTCCTCCCATATTTGGGTTGGTCCAGTAGTATGGTAACACGGGGTGCTCTCTGGATGGATTAACTTGTCTTACAGCACCCATGACAGATGCGTGCAAGAAATGACTTCAGTCCCTGTGGACAGGAGCTGGGCCCCGTTACTCTGAAGCTGTTCTGCCAGCTGATTTATAGTAGAGCCCTATTTGTCTGTCTTATGGCCTAGGGGCCAAAGCAATGTGGAAGGACAGGACCAGGGAATTTCAGTGGCACAATTATTTTACCAAAAGGACATCCATAACAAACTAAAGAAGGATGAAATCTAGAGGAGAATCCAGTATTCTGTGTGTTTTTTGTCCCTCATTCTGGAAAAGAGCCATAATAGGGGGAGGGGGTGCTGCCATGACATAGAAGTGACTTGGATTGAAGGGGGAGAGTGCCAACGTCACCGGCCTCGCTTTTCCTCCTTAGCCATCAGCGTCCAGGAGCCAGATATCAGAACATCTGGACATGGCCAATCTTGGGCTTTTAAAGCAATGGTCTGTGTTTAACTGAGGCAACATCCATTCAGAAATTAAGAGAAATTAGACCAAAAATGGACTTTTTTACTTACCTAACCCCCCTTAAATCCGAGCTGAGAAATAACCGCTATTTACTTTCAGTCTGAGCCAATCAAGGTGGGTCTTGACCTGGGATCTATTGTTGGCCAATCGATAAGAATCAGAGTGACTTGGGTTTAAGGTATGATCCATGAGAAAGAAAATTATCCATGACAAATATGGAAATATATTTAAAGTGAGTGCATATATTTAACTTATAAATAGTTGGTAGAAATTATTCTTTATTTATCAACTGGCACTGAATCACTAAAAATAATTATTATGGTAATAAGATAGTTATAATAATGATGAAACTGGAAGGGAAAATGTCTTTTAAAGAGTGACACACTTGAATAAAAGAGTAAGATTAACTTTTTACTTCAAGACCAGCAGGATATCCAGCTAGAAATGTCTCCCTATGATTACAGAGAAGTTCTCTTGTTGACTTTGGCCTCCTTCATATTCTCTCTGACTCCTTTCTTGTGGCCAGCATATCTTTTTTTTTTTTTATAATTTTTTGACAGTATATATGCATGAATAATTTTTTAATAATATTATCCCTTGTATTCATTTTTCCAAATTATCCACTCCCTCCCCTTGATAACAGGCAATCTCATACATTTTACATGTCTTACAATATAACCTCGATACAATATATGTGTGTAAATACCATTTTCTTGTTGCACATTAAGTATTCGATTCCGAAGGTGTAAGTAACCTGGGTAGATAGACAGTAGTGCTAACAATTTACATTCACTTCCCAGTGTTCCTTCTCTGGGTGTAGTTGTTTCTGTCCATTATTGATCAACTGGAAGTGAGTTGGATCTTCTTTATGATGAAGATATCCACTTCCATCAGAATACATCTTCATACAGCATTGAAGTATACAGTGGTCTTCTGGTTCTGTTCATTTCACTCAGCATCAGTTGATGTAGGTCTCTCCAAGCCTCTCTGTATTCCTCCTGCTGGTCATTTCTTACATAACAATAGTATTCCATAACCTTCATATACTATAATTTACCCAACCATTCTCCAATGGATGGACATCCATTCATCTTCCAGTTTCTAGCTACAACAAAAAGAGCTGCCACAAACATTTTGGCACATACAGGTCCCTTTCCGCTCTTTAGTATTTCTTTGAGATATAAGCCCAATAGCAGCAATGCTGGGTCAAAGGGTATGCACAGTTTGATAACTTTTTGGGCATAGTTCCAGATTGCTCTCCAGAATGGCTGGATTCTTTCACAACTCCATCAACAATGTATCAGTGTCCCAGTTTTCCCACATCCCCTCCAATATTCATCATTATTTGTTCCTGTCATCTTAGCCAATCTGACAGGTGTGTAGTGGTATCTCAGAGTTGTCTTAATTTGCATTTCTCTGATCAGCAGTGATTTGGAACACTCTTTCATAAGAGTGGATATAATTTCAATTTCATCATCTGAGAATAGTCTGTACATATCCTTTGACCATTTATCAATTGGAGAATAGTTTGATTTCTTATAAATTATTTTGGAAATGAGACCTTTGTCAGAACCTTTCCTTTTAAAAATATTTTCCCAATTTGTTATTTCCCTTCTAATCTTGTTCGCATTAGTATTGTTTGTACAGAAACTTTTTAGTTTGATGTAATCAAAATCTTCTATTTTGTGATCAATAATGATCTCTAGTTCTCCTTTGGTCATAAATTCCTTCCTCCTCCACAGGTCTGAGAGGTAGACTATCCTCTGTTCCTCTAATCTATTTATTATCTCACTCTTTATGCCTAAATCATGGACCCATTTTGATCTTATCTTGGTATATGGTGTTAAGTGTGGATCCATATCTAATTTCTGCCATACTAATTTCCAGTTTTCCCAACAGTTTTTTCCAAATAATGAATTTTTGTCCCTAATATTGGTATCTTTGGGTTTGTCAAAGACTAGATTGCTATAGATGTACCCTTTTTTGTCCTTTGTATCTAATCTGTTCCACTGATTGACCGGTCTATTTCTTAGCCAATACCAAATGGTTTTAGTGACTGTTGCTATATAATATAGCTTTAGATCAGGTACACTTAGACCACCTTCCTCTGACTTTTTTTTCATTAGTTCCCTTGCAATTCTCGACCTTTTATTCTTCCATATGAATTTTGTTGTTATTTTTTCTAGGTCATTAAAATAGTTTCTTGGGAGTCTGATTGGTATAGCACTAAATAAATAGATTAGTTTGGGGAGTATTGTCATCTTTATTATATTCACTCGGTGGGCAGCATATCTTTAAGCTGATACAACAAAGAACTCATCAGGGACCATATCATCGGGCATGCAGGTAGCATAATCTCCTGCCAATTTGTATGAGATTGTAGCATAAGCCACTTATGCTCAGTTTGGGAATGCATCTTGAGCAGTGACTGTCTTAGTGTAACCTTCCCCATCTGAGGAAATCAAGGCAAACAAAGTTAAGTGCCCTGGCCAGGGTCACACAGCTGGGACAGACCTCTTCCAGTTTCCCATCCCAAACTCTCTTGACATTTCACCCATCTTTTAAATGTCTTCTTATCAGGGAGGACTAGGAAGAAATCTTCATCACATGACAATCCTTCCCAAATCTCTTGCCCTCCTGCTGATGAGTTTCTCTTGCTTTTGGGCATAACTTTGTCTTTAAGACAATATTGTTGGCTCTAGAGACCCAGTACTAACAGAACGATATATAATTATGTTTTGTCTGATTTTAAAAAAATTTCTTCGATTCAGTATTGAGCATTATCTCTGAATTCATCAATCCAATTTGTATTTCTTAAGACCATAAATTCATTCCTTGTGAATCTGTCACCTCCCAATCAACCACTTCTGGATGCTCCACCCTTTTACCAAGCATCCTTCTTCAAATCTGTCTTTACTAATATAATTTATGTAGGTTCTCTGACGTTGAAGTATAATGGCCTCTTCCCTTTTCCCTCCTTCATTCTTCCTTATACTTCAGCAATATAACCTATTTCTGATATGAAGCAAAGAGCTTCCCACCTGTGTTTCCTCTCAACCCCATTAAATGAGGATAGATGGCCAACTATACTCAGTTTTTCTCTATGTAGTTATTATTTGAGGGGAGATTTCTCCCTCCACAACTTTTGGACTCTATGGAGTTATCTGTGTGAGTACTTCTCTCAGTTATGATTATAACCATCCCTAGGTATTACCCAGAGATCCCTAATTATTTTAAAGAAAGTCTTACACATAAGAGAACACAGATTTGTCCTCAAATAGCACTAAATAAAACAGACGCATACAATAGTATGATCTTGTAAGCCTGCTTATACAATAGGTGGAAAAAAATTAGAGTAGCCTTCCAGAAATGCATCTAAATGAAGTTGAAAGGTATGTAATGTTCATTGTCATCTACAGCCAGCTACAGAATGCACTGGATAGAATATATATAGAGAGAGAGGTCAAATCCAGTCTCACATACTTACCAGCTGTATGACCCTGGCCAGGTCAGTTAACTTTGCCTTAATTTCCTCAATTATAAAATGATCTGAAGAAGGAAATGACGAATCACTCCAGTATCTTTGCCAAGAAAACTCCAAATGGGGTCACATGAATGAAAAACTACCAAATTGACAGCAGTGTTCATGATTTGTAAGTGTATTCAAATACACATTTGGGGGGGATGTGTAGCACACATGCAGATCTGCTTCCAATCTGCTAAAATTCTTTGGCTTGCAGGTGGTTCCTGTGAAAGCCAGCGGGATTCTAGTTGTTGCCTAGCCAACAGTTAGATAATGCAAGATTGACAAATCACAAACAGTAGAGAGTCCAATATTACTGTGGCTCACCCAGCACTACACTGCTCCCAATCCCATCTCACACCTTGATAATTCAGACCGGGTATAGAATTTATCAAAGCCTAAAATCTGAGTGATATCTTTCATTAGCATACAACCCTTCCAAATTAGACTAAAAAGTGTTATGGCCTATATACTATAAAGCCCCTTTGAAAAAGATGATTTTTTTAAACTGATATTTCCTTGTTATGCCCTTCGTATTCCATAGCTGTCCTGTTTGAGCACTAAAGCAATTAGTTTTGAGAAGGCTGATTCTTCAGGGTCCAGTGCTTCCTGCCTTTCATTTGCTGAAGCTGTACATTTTAATGAAGTTGTTTCATCTCTGTTGCCAAACACTAGAATTTTGCTGCTTCAATTCTAATTATCTCTGTTGGCGAATGCTATGTTTTATTAGAGCTGTCAAGTGCACTGTTCATTAAATGTCCACAGTCTGTGGTGTCGTGCACACAAATTAGATCAGCTTTGCTCATTGATGGATTATGTAGAAGTTAAGTATTTTCTTCATAAACCTTTAAAATGTTGTGCACCAGCCATCCCTGGCTTGGTGGGATGGGTACAAGACACATGTTGAATGAGCCAGGCTTCTCGTGTCTCGCCGGTTGTCTGAGGGAAGTGCTCAGCTGCTGACTGTGAATCTCTAGTATTCAGTTGATTGTTTCAGTTTTCACATTCAAGGAGTTGTTTCTTCCTGCAGTTCTCCAGCATTACTTACTAAAGTATAAAATTATGCATTTGACAGCATAGCAGTGTGTTCAGCTTTCCCTGTGTAAATCAGATTTCCTTCCATGTTTTCTTCCATTATCCATTTCCCACCCCCGTCATAAGGAGTAAACGTGTTATGTTTTCATGCTGCTTATTTTTGTCAGCAAAAACAGTAACCCCTCTGTAGGCTTGATAACGCCCTGAATGGCTCTCTTTGATAACACTTTACCCAGTGTCCATTGCTTTTCAACTACAGTTGGCTCTTCTGGGGGGACATTGTTCTCTAGATTGCTACTCTAGGGAGCACTCTGACAGTTCCCTCAGTGAGCACTGCCAGCAGCTTTAGAGGGAGCAGTTCATTCACCTCCTTTCCTATTTCCTCTTATGCCCCTGTTTCATCCACACATTATCCCTTATTTGAGTAAATATATCAACCTAATGACCCTTTTTAAATGGCCTTGTCCTTGAGAAGCTCCAGGAAGAGATAGGAAAATCTTCAAATATTAAACTAGCAAATGGAAAGGGAGATGTTTTAGAAATGTTCAGTGCCAGAGTTATTTGGCCTTACTTAAATTTGTGTTCTGAACAGTTTCTGAGGGAGCCCTTAAGGTGTAGAGATGGAATGAGGTCTTTGATAACCTGGAGATCTTGAGTGCTCTATTGCTTGCAAAAACCCTCTGGTTGTTGAGAATTAGGGCTAGTGGGAGAGTAGAGCAGAGATTGTTCAAATTCTGCATGCTTTCTGGCATCAGAAACCTGTAGGTCACAGGTTTCTGGGATCTCACTGGATTATTCATCATTAACTAAAATACACAATTGGGAACTGTATCATCTGTGAATATTTTTATTAAAAGAATTATCAGTATCACTTAAACCACATTCACCTTGTATACTTAGAAAAATGAGATTTTATTACTATCAACTTTATTACATGAGAGTATAATAGAAAAGGTGAATTTGATCATAAAAATGTTTATATCAGAGAAATGATGGATTTCTTTGCAATAAGAATTTTTATTCCCCGACAAGTCTTTGTACAAGGAGTGTCATATGTCATTTTACCAAAAGAAAAAAGAAAGATTTATTATCTTCACATTCCTGTTTTTCACAAGAATAGTTTCCTTATGTATCATTAGTTACCTTGTCATGACTAACATGTAGTTTCATCTTGGTGGTTATTAATCAACTCTCCCTTCAAACCAATCTTAAGAAGAACAATTAAATTGCCCTAGTGACAGATCATCACTTCCACATTTATCATTTTTCATGTACTATGGTAAAATATATATCCTTAAACCTCAGATTCACTTGCAATAACTGCTAATTCAAGGACTCTGTATCTAAGAAGGTTTTTCTGTTTCTAAACTTGATAAACAAACCCCTTCTTGGGATTACAGAGCAGAAGGTCAGAGGTTAAGCCCATAAGAGGCTAAATTCTATCTTTAATTGTATGTTTCCACATTTATAAATATATGTATGTGTATATATAATCATGTATATATGCATGCATATACATGTTCTAGCTTCAGTTGTGTATACAAAATCCTGTTACTACTGATAAAGAGTTGATCAAAGCTGAGGACAATTATAGGGCAAACACAGTCTGAAGTTATAGATATATATTTTTGGTTTAGGATCAAAATTTTGAGGTGCAGTCCTATCATGAATTCATCATGTTTTTAAGCTACTACAACATTTCCTTTTAGCTATGCTGATTTGTCATTGGACTTCACGATCAATCTTGGGGTTTTCACCATTAGAGATTGAAATGTTCCCCATAAAGTCCTAATCCAATGCGTGATTATGGTCCAGTGCTGACTTTGGGTCCTCCAAGGCCAATGCAGTGGAGCCTAAGCTCTGCTAGATTAATAGTCTTGACAACAGATAGTGTCTGAGTTAGGGCTGACTTCCATAAATGATTGTTAAAATAGCACCACCAAAAATAGAAATCTGATTCTATCTGATGCTTGTCATACCCAGCTCTTCCTGATAAATTCTTATAGAAGGAACCTTACTAAGTACTAGAGGTTTAACATCAAAATATAGGCTTTTTGAGATGAATTCTCTGGCTATGGCCATTCACAAAATTGAGAAAAAATGGAAATTTTTCTTTTTATCATCTCGTTTTCTTTCTGCAGAGTTAAGTGGCAGGGGGATAAAAAGGGGTTTTTCAGTATCTCTTCAGGGTCGGTATCCCAAAATCATGGAAAAAACAGAAAAGAACACACAGCTGGAAAGTTGTGGTATATGAATGTAATGCAATATTATATTCTATAGGAAACAATCAGCAGAATGATTTTAGAAAGGCCTAGAAAGACTGACATGAATTTGACACTAAGATAAGAAACTAGAACCAAACAGCAAAACAACTGTTTGAACATGTATACATATATTGTATTTAATTTATACTTTAACATATTTAACATGTATTGGTCAACCTGCCATCTGGGGGGAGGGGAAAAATTAGAACAAACGGTTTGACAATTGTCAATGTTGTAAAATTACCCATGCATATACATGGTAAATAAAAACTATTAAAATAAAATTAAAAATAAAAAGAAACTAGAACCAAGAGCAGCAACAAGTTATGTGATGATCAACTCTGTTGGTTGTGGCTCTTTTCAAGCATGATATAATTCAGACCAATTTCAATATTCTTGAGATAGACAGAGCTATCTGCATCCAAAAAGAGGATTGTACAAAATGAAGGTGGATCACAGCATAGTATTTATTTTTTTTTACTATTTTTGTAAAAGAAAGAGAAACAGTAAAAACAAATATAAGTTTCAAGAAAGCTTATAGAGTTACCCAAGTAAGCAGTCAGCCTAAGAGCATTTAAAAATGAAATTGAAGTCTTTACAGCTATCCCTTGGCCTGAGATATGGAAAATATCTGTGAGGGTTTTTATAACAAACTCCTTTTTGCTATTGAACAGCATAGCTGTCATATTGCAATAGTAAATAAGCTTCCCTCTCCCCAATATGTGAGAAGTCATGCAAAATTTCTATATAAAACATGTTGTGAATTTTTTTAAAAAGCAAATAAAATAAAGAAAATGAAAGAAATCATGCTTTAAGCTGCACTCAAAATTTATCATTTCTCTCTCTTTGGAGGTGAATAGTATATTTCATTATGATCCCTTTGAAATTGTCTTGGAATCATCTACTTCAGAGTAGCCAAGTTTTTCACAGCTGATCATCATTATAATATTGCTATTACTGTGGACAATATTATTCCACCTTTGACTTCATAATATTTTTACAGCATAATAGTATTCTATCACAGTCACATATTACAGCATGTTTATCCATTCCCCAATGGATAGGCATCTTCTCAGTTTCCATTTCTTTGCCACTACAGAAAGAACTGTTTTAAATATTTGTGTACATATGGGTCCTTTGTTTTTATCTTTTGATCATCTTTTTGGAATAGTCTTAATAATGGTTTTGATGGTTCAAAAAGTATGCACAGTTGTATAACTCTAGGCCTAGTTCCAAATTATTCTTCTGAATGGTCAAATCAGTTCACAACTCCAATAATTATGGATTAGTGCGCCTTTTTTCACTCATTCCCTCCAGCATTTGTTATTTTCCTTTTCTCTTATTAGTCAATCTGGGGATTTTGAGGTAATGTCTTGGGGCTGTTTTAATTTTAATTTTTCTGATCATTAATTATTTGGAGCTTTGATTTTTTTTTCATTAGAAATTTCCTGTTCCTATCCTTTGATCATTTATCAATTGAGGAATGACTCTTATTCTTACAAATTTGGTTCAGTTCTTTATATACTTGGGAAATGAAACCATCAGAGGACGTTGCTATAAAAATTTTTTTTTTGCCTATTTGCCTACTTTCCTTTTAATTTTATCGCAATTGGTTTTGCTGTGCAAAACAATTTTTATTTCTATGTAATCAAAATTGTAGGTTTTGCCTTTCATTATTCTCTCTCTCTCTCTCTCTCTCTCTCTCTCTCTCTCTCTCTCTCTCTCTCTCTCTCTCTCTCTCTCTCTCTCGTTTATTTGGTCATGAACTCATCCACTATCTATATAGCTTACAGGTTATTTTCTTCTATGTTCCCCTAATTTGCCTTTATTTCTAAATTAGATGAGCTTTTTGAGGATAAATGGTAGCAAAGAAATCAAAGATGTGGAAACAACTGAACCAGACCAAGCCTATATTATGGAAAGTTTTTGTTGGATGTGATAACAGCTGTAAATGCATTCGCAAATCATTTCATAGGGTATTAGGAGGGGAAAATAATTAAAGGTATATAAAAATGTTTAGATTTTAATATCGCTGCTGCTACTCCCCTAATCACCAGAAGACATCAGTAACTACCTATGCCTATTTTTCCATCTGCATGATAACTTATAAGAATAATCCTTCAAAAGAATGCCTTGTTAGGAAATAGAAGGCAATACACCAAACTTGCAAGTAACTTTCTGTACTAGATTACTTCATCATCACATAATGAACTGAAAAAATTTAAGAATATAAGATCTCACTCTACTTTTTGTTTATTGGCTATAAAAAGAATTTGATTTGGTAGAAGAAAACAATATTTTAAAGCCTTTTCTCTAACAAGATATTTTTATGTAAAAATTGTGCAAGAAATTCTCCAGAGACATAATGACACAAATAACATTGATTGATTGCATACAGCATGTGAGAGATAGATGTGCCTGCCAAACTTTTTTGCCAAAGTCATACAAGAGATACAATATAGAATAATATTCAAAGAATCATTCTCACTATTATTGTTATTTGGATAACATCATCTAAAAGCTCTTGCTTGTGGAACACATTCTGCTAATTGCATCAGGCTTGATCACATTGTAATCACTCAAAACAATTTTTGATCCAAATGGGAAAAAAACCAAGCAAATGAGAAAAGCCTCTTGTCCAAACTATGATATATAATTGAATGGAATACTTATTCTGGAATACTTACTAACTTTTATTCTGGAATACTTATAATGGAATACTTTGTTAGTCTGTCTTTCTATCCATTCTTCCTATCTGTATATACATACACACACATACACACACACACACACACACACACACACACACACACACACCACAGTATGTGTTTATGTGTATGTAGAGACATACATTCACACATACACATATACACTTTGAATAGCCAATACAATGAATGGATAACTTGCTAGATTCACCACTGATTAGTAAAAGGGAAACTGACCTTTGGGGAAATTAAAAAAAAAAAATTTAATGACTCCACCCTTCTTTAAGGAATGTAGGTATTTAAAACAAACATGTATACATATGCATGTGGATGCACACACACATATACACACACACACACACACACACACACACACACACACACACACACACACACACCCTGACCATCTTCCAAGAGACATAATTGATAGAAAGCTAAGCAGAGAATTAGGAAGACCTTGGTTCAAGTCCTGGCACATACTCTCTTCCATTTCTGTGAAAAGACTTTTACCCCAGTGTGATTACTCCGTCTTGGCAGGAAGCCAGTAGCAGCGGAGAGGGTGTAAACACCGGAGGTGAAGAATAAAACCCCGGAAAACTAGTGTCTCTTGGGACCCGGCCACCCCCACCCCCTGGGTTCTTGAAAACCAGACTAGCAGAGCAGTTCTATCTGAATCTGCCATCTGAGTCAGTGGGCATAATGGATAGAGTGCTAGACTTGAAATCAGGAAGACCCTAAACAAGATACTTCATCTCTCTTCACCTGTGAAATGTAAATAATAGCACTTCCCTCCCAGAATTGTGGTGAAGATCAAATGAGATTGCATGCATAAAGTGCTTGAAGCATTGTAGAAATGCCTGTTTATCATTATCATTATTATTATCAATAATAATGGGCCATGAGGAGATTGATTGTTATTGCTATTATAGCTCACAAGACCATCTCCTTACTGTAGTAACTGCTTTGCAGGAGCATGTACCCAGGCCAGTGAAACAAAGGTCTTTTAATAAAAGCAAGGTTTCTACCTTATAGGAGTACCTATAAGGAGTTTTGAGTAATTGCTGATTCTTTTTGCCCTTTCATGCCAAATTCAGTAGAAAAACTGCTGAAGAGATGGGTTCAGATCCTGGTCTGATGCTTACTACCTGTGTATCTCTGGCAAGGTCATATAACCTCCCAAGACTTCAGTTCCTCATCTGTGAAATAGCCATACTCAATGGCTTCTAAATTCTCTTCCAACTCTCCACTCATTAGCCTGTGGTCCTTTATTAGGTTCATTCTCTATTGCTCTTTGGCTTTGTTCTTTCGAGGTCTGTTTGAAGTGCCATCATCTAAACATCCTAGAGTCACGTGTTAGAATCCACTGATTTCTGGCTCATTTGTCATCATCCCCACACATTCTTTTTGAGCCATGAGGTTGCTGTTCGGTTCAATGAAATGAAATTAATGGACTTTCCAGACCAACTGACTTCCTACCAAGGAATATCTTGGGCACTGAGGAGAATTTGCTTCATTAAGCTATCAAAGGCAATCATTAAGCCTTGTGGAAGGACGTTGGGGACAATCACTTGCTCATTCATCTTTATTAGTACCATGGCTGTCTCTGGTATGATTATGACGGCAATGAATGTTTCTTGCAGGAGCACCAGGAGAGCATTCTGGGCAACACCATGCAGAGTGTCATTGCCCTACTCAACAATCTGGTCGCCTACAAAGAGTCGAATATGAAGCTACTCTATGAACAAGGTAAGGGTTGACTTGGAGCCAGGTTCTGGCTGTAATGGTGTTGAGGGTGATAGGTTTTAGTATTGTTGACAAAAACTAATCATTTAAAACAGTGATCAAGTCATTTACTAAAGCTAAGATTTCATAGTAATGTAGAAAATGCTTTTAATGCTTTTCACATATTAATTTCAGTGGTATGGATATAATAGATCACAAATCCTTTCTTCACTTTAATAAAGAGTTTAGTGAGTTTAAGATGTTAGTTTGTGATAGAACTATCATTAGGTTTAGAATGAGGGTAGCTTGTGACTCAGAGCACTGAATCTTGGAGAACATTACTGAATTTAATGCCTAGATATTGAGAACAGTTAATTAGACAGGAAGTTGGACTGCTTCTGGCCTAGTCGGGCTCAGATCAAATGCAAAATAGGAAGCTGTTACAAGGTGTGCTGCTTGTTTTTTTTTTCAACAGGCCCCCAAATTGGTCAGAGCTCCTCTCAACTTTGTCCTGCCCTCCTCTTCCTTCCTACCCCATGGCTTCTCTGCAGCAGCACTTTTAGAGTGTCTTTGGTACCTTATTCCTTCCTTCCTTTCCCTTCCTAATCTATATCATGTCTGCCTTTTCAGGGATGAACCTGATGCACTAAACTAAGATTGCAGGGATGTAGTATATCTCTAGGGATCTAACATATGTTTTTAAGCATCATTCTATTTAGAAATCATGTTAAATTCCAACAAAAAATCTACGTTCTTAAAAGATCTTAAAAACTCTAGAAATCCATAGTTTGCTCTCTGTGTAAAAAGAGACATTTCAGGTCCAGCTTAAATTTCCTTTCTCTCATTAACTTTCATATCTCTTGAATTGTCATTTGTGGAGAAGAGAAAAAATTAGGCCTTTCTCTTCTACCAGTGTTTCTTAAATGTCAAGTGTGGGGTTTTTATCCAGTCCATTTCTCAACTCTTTCTTCTCCAGGTTAGAGAGTCCTAATTCATTTCACTACCTTCTTTTCTCCAATGTTAGCCATAGAGGATCATTTTATTCCTTTTTCGTCCGTCCCCCCATTTACAGCATCCCTTCAGCTAAGTACTCCAATCAGAGGACCAGAACACTCACCAAGATCTAACTAGTTGTTTTCCAAAGACTCTGATAATTACTTATCAATAGTAAGAATGCAGAAGTCTAAAAAGAAAATTAAACAGGTTTCAATGTGCTTTATTCAAGTCTTCCTCACAACCTTATCGGGGTAGAGTTATAAGCATCAGTTCTCCCCAAAAGAGGAGCTCAAGCTTTTACTGGGCCTGCCAAACCAAAGGACTTTCAGTACTGGGTTATCTTTGGACATCTTATTTTTTGGTAGTAGGTTTGTCTTAAGTCTTCTAAAACATCCATATTAGAAAGTATTGCATAATTTTCATTCTTGCATTCATTATCTTATGTGATTGTTTGGGTTCATACAAAAAGAGTTTGGTTCACAGATTTTCCTGGCATCAAATTCCATGCTATAAAATAATCGTGATTCTTCCATTGAAGCTTCTTCCTATTATTAAAACACCCATTTATAAGTTGGTTTTATAATCAACTTTAATTTTTTCATCCTAAATGAGATAAATCATGGCGCATATTAAGCTAAACTGCAAACTATTCTAAGGAATCTGACTTACTTTGTCCATTAGCAAATTTCCTTTGCTTTTCTTTTATACCCGTTGGTATAAAATAGTTTTGCTTTCCCAGTACACTCAACAATTGATGATATTGAAAAGAAATCCATTAGCAATCAGACAGGTGAGTCAAAGCTAGTTTATGATCAAAATGTCACGTGATTCATACTGTATTGCTGAGAACTAACCACTCTTCGTGTCCTGTATATTTTGTTTCTTTTTGTAAAGCTCATTTACATTTATTACTATGAAATTCTCTACTCCAAAGCTGTTTTCAACTCATCACATTTTTCTTGGTTTCAAACATTTTTATTTTTATCAGGGACAAAATTCATAACATCAAGTAAGACCTTTTCTTTTGTTTATATATTTTAAAAATAACTGAATTATTAACATTTAAAAACTGGCTGCTGGCTAGTATATATGCATTGACCTTTACATAATGGATATTAATACAAGTTTCTGTATTACTGGTGAGACAGCATGAATGATGGATTTACATGGCAAACTGAGGTCATCCAATAAACCACAGCAGCTCCAAAGGAGCATTTAAAGAAATTATTTATGTCCTCAATATCTCATGATGGCTCTAAAAAGAAATTCTCATTTCTCAGGAGGTTTGTTACAAAACTGCCTAAATCGGTATTTACCCAGGAGACCAGAAAATCCCTTGTGTAGATGCTTTGGCTTTAAGAATCAGAACTATGTATTCAGTAGCTTTTAGAAAACACTTTTTAAAAAAACGAAATTCAAAATAATGTCTTAAAATAATCAAGTCTCATCCAATTCTCTATACAATATACCTTTTAAAGTCAAGATATTTGCAAGATTATGCTATTTAAGTGTGACATATATCAAGAGGTAACAATAACTTTATATATTTAAATCTAGCATGTCTTTAAAATCTTAAAAGTTTGACATCTGTTTTCACAGTACAGGACAAGTAGAAAGTGAAACAGTTCCAAGGATGAGTTAAAAAGTCCTAATAAGTAAATGTAGCTTGGAGGTCCTCTTCCAGCTTTCCATTCAAGGTAGGAATACCCTTTAGAGCATCCCTAGTTGATGGTCATTCACCATCCAATCAAAACCTCTTAGTGAAAAAACTTCCTGTTTCACAAAGCATTTCTTTAGTTTTTGAATGGTTCTGAGTATTAGCAAAGGCAATCTCATACTAAATGAAAATCTGCCTCCTTGTAATTTGTACCCATAGGACCTACTTAAGTTTTCCAAGACCACACAGAATTCAGATCTATGGCCTAAATTTATTTGGAGAATACCTCAGAGTAAAATCTTTGAAGAGACTTTAAAATAACCCTTTTAAGGGTTGGGAAAGGTCTGAGCAAATGCTTAAAGCCCAGTCAGTAAGCAATTCAAAACTGTATTTAATCAATTCACAGTGGGGATCAAAAAAAGCTTTTTTCTCACTTAAAAAAATAATGGTTAATGTAATCATTTGACTTCAGCTAATACTTTCCCTTTAAATCCTCTGTAAGCTTTATGGGCCTCAGTTTCCTCGTTTGTTAAATGAGGTATTTGGATTAAGTGACTTCTAATTTCTATTCCAGGTCTAAATCTATAGTTTTTTTAATCCCACTTTGATTTCATTCAGTGAACTCTCCCTTATAGTTTATGGACAATATATCTCTTTTTCTGCTTTTATTTTCTTTGGTTGCTCATTTTATTCATCATTTGCATTTCTAGAAAACAGTTTGGTAAATGTAGTTATTGAATTTCATTTTCCTTTTTACCATTCCTAGAAATAATTTAGTTATTTGTAAGCATAATAATAACCCTTAGATAACTGCTGATCAAACAGATCTTTAGAATTTCATTGAGGTGGCATACAATATGCCCTTTTTTAGAACATACTGTACCAAATGAAAAACCTTCACATGAGCCTTGAAGATACAGCAAGTCTTTTGTGAGGAGATTGGGCTAGTAACTTGGATAGAGCCTTTCCTGAGCACTGCCCAGACCTTTCCACAGGTCTGCAGTGGCCCCTTTTTCCCATTCTAAGCCTCTCTAACCACCCCTCCCATACTCAGCCCATCATGTCTATCTATTAAAATCTTTCAAGTACTAGCTACCACAGATACCATCTCCACCATGATTCCTTCTTTAGCTCTTTGCTATCTTATATCTTTCATGCTAGATCCAACACATGTTGGAATATAGTTAGTTTTATGCTTATTACACTTATAGTTATTTTTGTAGAAATCTTTTGCTGTTTCTAAATTATAAGCTCTTATAAGGCTTTAATCTTTATATTCCCAATGTCTAACACAGTTTGTTGAAATGAATCTTGTATCTCAAGAAATTTAAATGGACAGCCAGGAATGGAAAAGATCTATTTTTCAACATACGGTAGAGTGGGAAATTAAATGGTCTCTTGGTTCCAAGGCCACTGAAGACTTTACAGATCAAAGTTCACTCTTCCAATAACCACTAGGAACAAACTAAGTGCTAAAACAGACTACCCATGTAGACATTTGATGCTTCTTTCCACAAACTCTAAAGACCACAAGACTATATGGAGCATGAATAGGAGTTTCTAAGATTAATGAGGCAAAAAAACCCAAAACTATATTGTAGTAGTCTAATTCAACAGTCACAGAGGTCCAGATCACTGAGAGGACCAAGCTTGTGAGGAAAAGAAGGAAAAGGAGCTTGTAGTTTTAACTGCCAACTCTGATTTCAGGAGTACTTGGGAGAGCAGAAAGCCTGAGAGATCCCAAGTCTTTGTAGCTCATGAAAAGTGATCTCTTAAGTTAGAGATTGCAGAATCTTCTCACCTTTTCCAATCTCTGTGTAGTTTCATTTCATCTGTCTTGGGGTATTTATCTCTAGGTAAAAAATTATTCTAGAGCAGGGTCGGTGCCTGGGGCCAGGATTGGGGAGGTTCTTTCATACCTTCAAGGACTGATTATTCTATGTGTCCCAAGATGGCCCAGACATATTTTCTACTTTTATATATTTAGTAATATCAAAGTCCTTCTTTTTAGAAGAACAGTTGTTGAAGTATGATCTCAAATGTTCGTTTAAAAGGGGCAATTAGAGAAATTTAAAGAAACACATTCATTTGACACTTATACTCTAGTGACCAATTTAAAAGGATGGGATTCATGTGATTTGTTTTAAAGCTCTTGATTTTATTCAGTAGTTCCAGTTTCTTCATCTCCAATCAATTAAATATCAACAAGGCAGTGTATGTAATTCAGTTACCGTGTTTGTTATTATATATACTCATGAAGATTATTTAAATGGGGAGAGGGAGAGAATCATATTTCAACCCAAAGTTTTTGAACCTGAAACAGCCATTGAAAATGGACATTAATAGTGATTATCTGCTCGACAATAATTATAAAATATGTTCATGCTGTGATACTTAGCTATTCAGAGAATAACTGAAAAGTCTGAATATAATTCTTGAGCAACACAATCAGAATAGGACATCTGCGGGAAAAAATGAAGCATAGGACTATCTGGATTTGGGCATCAAGTTAGCAACTAAGATAATGACATAATAGCTGGATTTTGCACTCTGTTGTCTTAAAGTTTCAGAGATTACTACTAAAATGGACTAGGACTAACTTTTTCAAATTGTTTCTTAAACTCTCATCTTTGCTCTCTCTCTCTTCATCCCTTCCTCCTCTTTTCCCTATTATCCAAAAAAATCCAGTGCTGTCTCAACTTTAAGTGGTATATGTAAACTGAAGATAGAAAATGGTTAATTTGAACAATTTTTATTATATTTCTTCCCCAAAATGACAGTTTTATTTTTGATGAAATATCATGTGGCATCAGCCAAAAATGTCATTTATTGAATTTTATGTCACCATACAGTCAAGTTGATTAGTTGATTTATTTTTGTTGCCTCTCGTAGGCACACTAACTACAACAGACTTAGGGGCTCAATGATTTGACAGCCCTTAATGCTGCTAATATCTGGCAGGTTTCATGTGATGAAGACCTGCCTACTTGTGAACTGGATGTCCTCGCAATGGTTTGTGTAACCTCCAAAGACCAGGAAGCTTAAGAGCTTTAAAGGTGGAAGATGGTTCCCTTTCTGTGCACTGGTCAGAACCTTGCTGGGAAATTGCTGATTTTCCCCAGTGATGTTTTGTTAGGAAACCAAAATCAGAGAAGTGTGCTAGGAATTGGAATCAGAAGATCTCAGTTGAAATCCTGACAGTGTCCCACACGTTGTGGAAATTTGGGCAGATCCTTAGTTCCTTCATATGGAAAATGAGATCATTGGAGTAGATTCAGAATTCTCAACTCTTTTCTTGAGTAATAGAACCCTTTGACAATTTTATGAAGCCTGTGATCTCTTGCTTAGAATAATGCTTCAAAAAGGCATAAATGAAAATATTTATAGTATTCTCAAACTAATTGAAATTGAAATATATGGAAATTAGGTATCAAAGTCTAGATGTGGTTTTTAAGTTCATAGACCTCAAGTTAAGAACTGGACTAAATGAGATCCCTCCCAGTTATTGATCTATGTTCTTATGAGTTAATCTAGCACTCACAGAATTTCAGCCTTAGAAGAGGCTCCTGACATCTTGTTCAGGTACAGGATGAATTACATCTCTCTCTGTCATAATTTCTGTCCCTTATCTCTCTCTTTTTCTGTTTCTATCTCTCTCTACCCGTTCACAATCAGATAAGAGACAAATAGATGCATACATGTGTCATTAGTCATTATTTTTTCCTATCATCTTAGCCAATCTGACAGGTGTGTAGTGGTATCTCAGAATTGTCCTAATTTGCATTTCTCTGATCAATAGTGATTTGGAGCATTTTTTCATATGACTAGAAATAGTTTAAATTTTGTCATCTGAGAATTGTCTGTTCATCTCCAATTGATAAATGGTCAAAGGATAATGGCTTGATTTCATAACTGAGTCAATTCTCTATATATTTTAGAAATGAGGCATTTGTCAAAACTTTGAATATAAAAATGAGATCTCAACCTTTTTTAAAAATGAGTAAAAAAGCAAAAAGAGCTCTGAAAATTCATTACAAAATAGACTTAATGAAATGGAAGTATATAACTCCTTAAAAAATAAAGTTGACAAAATAGAAAAAGAAAACAACTCCCTGAAAAACAGAATTTGTGAAATGGGGAAAAAAATCCACAAAACAACTCATTTAAAAATTGAATTGGGCAAATACAAAAAGAACTTTAAAAAAAAATGAAAACAATTCACGAAAAATCAGAACTGAACAAATGGAAACAAATGACTTGATGAGACATCAGTCAAGCAAAACAAAATCCTAGAATGAAAACCAGACATACCTGAAGATATTATTTCCTTCTCAAAAACCTGAGATAACAGAAATATACAAAGGATAAATAAAAACAGCAACTAGAACAATGACAATAACAAATATGAGATCATCAACAGATTTTTTTTCTAAATGTACGAGAATAAAAACAGCATTCATAAGTGATTCTTGCTAATCAGAAGTGGTGATGGAAAAAACCAGGCCTGAAATGTCATGGACTAAACATCACAAAACCCTGCCTACAGATGAGCTAGTGTTCTTTGAGGGACTACATTTCAGAATGAGGGGAGAGAGCGCAGAGCAGAGAAGGAACATGATAAAGATAAATGGGAATGTGTGTGCTCTAATCAAGTAAAATATTAACAGTGAGTAGAGAATAATTCCTATAGTCTGTCTGGAAGAAGGAAGAGTATAGGAAAATGGATAAGAATACAAAACAAGAAATTAAAAAGGAGAGAAAGAAAGGGGAGAAATCTTGTTTCTGTGTTGAGAAGGGGCACCACTGGTGAGTGCTCCTCTGGAGAAGAGACAAACAGTAGGTATGATCTTCAGGGTTTTGGTGCTTAGGGAGACCATTCCATTCATCCTAAGGAGAATCAGAGCTCCCAGAAGCAACTATCACCCAAAAACGTAGAAGGACCTGGACCCAGGGAGGAGAATTCAAGGCAAAAAAACAAACGAACAAACAAAAAATACTCCAAGATAAAAACAGAAACAAATCCAATAATGAGGAAAGTAAAGGTTAATAATGAATAATATTATCAGGCACATAGGTCACTTTCCTGATAGGAAAATATCTTCTTTTATCTTCAGGAATTGGTGTACAGTATAAGAAAAGAGGAAGTCCAAGACAATGATAAACTGTTTAGAGGAAAGTTCCATGAGGAATATAAGGTTTAAAGAACTAAACAATTATATGGGGCATTAGCCAAAGAATAAAAGTCTGGAATAGATAGAAAGTGAAGACAGATAATCAAGAATGAGAGACCAAAAAAGTTGAAAAGAAACACAGGAAGGGGATTCTACTTAAATACTTAACCAAAAGCAGAGAAAGAAAGGGGAAAAAATATAATAGATAAAGCAAGAAAAATAAACAAAAGCACAGAATTGGAAGAAGGGGTAAGAAACAAAACATGAGGGAGGCTTGAAGGTGAAAGGAAAAGAATGGGAATATAATAATCTTAAGGTAGATTAAAGTAAAATAACTTAAGAGACATAGTACTATGTTTACAAAGGAGAAAGAGGAAAAATTTTAAATTTGAAAAAATATATTACAGACAAATGAAAGAAAATATGAATCTAACTCTTTAAATGTTAATGTATTAAATTCAGTAAAATGAAAAAGTGACTGATTGGATAAAAAAACAAAATGCCACAACTGCTTATAATTTGTTAGTCATTTTTCAGTCATGTCTGACTTTTTATGATCCTGTTTGGGATTTTCTTGGCAAAGATACTGAAGTATTTGTCATTTCTTTCTCCAGCTCATTTTCCAAAGAAGGAAATTGAGGCAAACGGGAGTAAGTGACTTGCTCAGAGTGACACAGCTAGTAAGTGTCTAAGACTGGATCTGAATTCAGGAAGAGGAATCTCTCTCAGTCTAGGGCCAGCACTCTATCTCCTGCACTACCTAGGGCCTCTCTGCCACATGAAGAAACAATAAAATGGACCATTCCCATTACTTTTAGATTTTAAGAAGAATTTCAATACGGTGGTACTCTTCCTCTCTACAGTAGGGATAATATGCTTATATTTATTTATCCCAAGTCATTCTTTTCACTATCAGATTCAAATTCAACAAACATTTATTATGCATTTGCTAGGTGCAGAGTATTACACTAGGTATTGAAGATGCAGACATGGAAAAAAATATTGGCACATCCTTAAAAAGCTCATAAATTAATAAGGAATATAACATTCATTAAAAATAAGTATGGGACTCTAATTCCCCCACCTTTTTAATAATGTGGTAGAAGAAAGTTTGGGCTTCTCATTTCTCAGGTCCCATCTTACTCTAAAATTCTTTGTGTTTTTTTTTCTTTTTGTTTCTTTTATACTTGCCAGAGCATGTGAATACCCTGCAATCACCAAAATTGGAACCACAGAGAAAAGTTAATGTGATGGAAGAAAGCTGTTCGGATGTAAATTGTTTTCTCTGAAAGTACTTCCACAGCATGTTGAAACATACATTCACTTTTATTCCCTTATGTCCAGACTGCTGACACTCAAGAAGTAAAGATGAAAATGAAAAACCAAGCAGGTTGTAGACCCAAGGATATAGACAACATCTGGAGTCCTTTTTCCCTCCTTAAAGTAGTTAAATCTGCATAGCCCCAAATCACCAGACTCTCTTTTATATTCTCTATTTTAGAGGAAAAACAATGAATGATGTCTGGTAGCAATTACTGCAGTCCTTCCCCCACTATGTTAAGGAAATAGAGGAATGCTTAAATTAAGGTTAGTTATTAAAATGAGAAGAGTAGTAATAAAACTTTACAGAACGAGCTTAATCACTCATTTGCAGATCTTGAAAAAAAGATAATAGTCAACCTTCACGGGTGAGGTGTCCTATTCATCTTGCAGTCCATTGCTTTGACTTTTAGTCAAATGTCAGGAGATTAATTAGATTTCAAAAGTCTTTATGTATGTCATATTGTTGGAGTCTGTTGAATCTTCCACACTTAAAAAGTGAGTCCCCAAAGACTAACAATCTTATATTAACATTTTCAATAAAAAGGGACTCTGTCAGTTCTCTGCTCTTTTAGATATATAATATAGTGATTGGCAAAATGTAAAATGTACTTTCATCTGGTATAAACCCCCAGTATTGGATGTTATCCAGTTCTTTGCAAAGCTCCTTTCCCTCTGAGTCAAAGCATTTCATAACTACAAACAACTGAATAAATCCTCTACCAGTTACCTCCCATTTTGTTAACAGCAATTTTCACCATAATTGATTCTCATTCTACATCAGGCTCCCTCCTACTCTTTTTTTCTAAGAACTCTCTGTCCTATTCTCTACCAACATAACGTGCATGGCATAATATACTTACTGAACAGGCGGTTGAACCTGATTTTCCTCCTTTTCTTCCCCGTACTTGACCAATGCATCATGCTACACGCTCTGATCTCTCTAAGTGGGCAGCCTGGGATAGTAGAAGGACTTTTGGCCTTGGGTCACAAGAACAGAACTCTTGACCCAGCTCCAGACTTTTCTTGTTCTGGGGACTAGTCAAATTTCAGCATTTCCCCAAGTTTGGTTTTCTTAGCTATAATGTAGGGATGTGTGGATGTGGGTAACAGAGGTTCGGAGAGACTGGGGCCGATGCTGATCCTGCTCAGGGACAGAATTGTCATCATTTGATCGTTCCACATCCAACTTGTTGGTTCCAGTTCCCTTCTGAGAGTTCCTAAATCCTCACTGCCAGGAAACCTTGTGTTAGCTCACCTACACTTGAGTGTCCCATGGATCTCCTTGCTAGGACCCATATTGTAGGAAGACCTCTGCTGCTGGGAACCTGCAACAAACAATGACCATGATGATATGGTTATTTTGAAGGCCTTAAGAATCTACCTTTAAGATATCTCAAAAAAAATCTCAGAAGAATGAAAAATATCCCAGAGGGTAATATTACCCAAAAAAGATGGCCAGTCAGACATCATGTTTTGGCCCATGTGCCTACTTTCTTATTTATCTTCTGAATTCCTCTTGAGAATTGTCTATAAACATATCAAAAATGCCACTGCTGAAAACATGAGAAAAGACCAGGGAGGTCTTCATAGGTGATAGTATATTATGTTTGTATTGATCTATTGATCAGATAGAAGTTCCTACTGTCTTTATTATTTGTTGATTTTTAAAAATTAATTCAATAGATCAAAATGCAGCTTTAAAGACTTTCTTCCAAAAAGATACATACAGATATAGAGATAGAAGTACACATCAGATTTACAGAGGAGGCAGTAAATTGCTTAAATAATTCCATTTTAGAAAAAGAAATAGAACAAGTTATTAATCAAGTCCCTAAGAAAAAATCTCGAGGACCAGATGGATTTACATGTGTATTCTACCAAACATTTAAAGAACAACTAACCCCAATATTATATAAACTATTTGAAAAAATGAAGGATGTATGTGTGTGTGTATATATATACATATATATTATATATATACATATATAGATATAGATATAGAGGAGAGGGAGAGGGAGATCTTGTCTTTGATAACACGCACCAACAGATCATCCTGTGATTAAAAGTATGATTCAGGCAAGCTTATCATGCAGGAAGATTTATGTTGCACTAAGAACATTTATTGTATCATGTGGAAGGCTCTTCAGCTACTCCTTCTCAATATATACCTCCAGATGATCTAAGTTATGGAAAAACTGTGCCAAATGTAACAGGCATGACCAGTCAACTGAGATCAATTCTCATAAGAAATCCTGAATAGATAAAAGCATATTACCTGCTTTGTATTATATATATTACGATATTATTATAAATTTATAAATTAATGAACAACAGTCGTCAAAAACTGAAAATGTTCAGTGATCCCATTTTCAGTGGAGAGAGCCATGATGGGCATAAGTTAGTGCAGAATTTTACCAGATTTGTGTATAATAAGTGGTATAAAAGATGGAAAAGAAAAAGGGCTCTGTGTGTGTGTGTGTATATCTCGAGAGCAAAGGTGCAGTCAGTGTTCTGTATCATTAGCTCTCTCAAAATATTAAAAGATCTAGAGAGAAGCCTTCAGTGTGGAAGGTTATTTACGTAATATGAATACAAATCTCTGGCTCCTTTGCCAGTCATGGGATTATTATTATAAAAAGATGATTCATATAAAAAGATCATGGATCAATTGAAGTATCTTAAGTTTATAGGCAGAAATGTTCCACATTTAAAGCATCAACTTGAATACAATGTTCTTTCTAAAATACAATGTTCAGTCCTAAGGGAGCAATATCAATATGGTAGATATTTCAGGTCATTATTCTAATATTTAGAGATTTACACTTTTTCATGTGTAATTTCTCAACTACTGCACCTTAGGTTCAATGAGATGGGTTTTGTGGGCCAGAGGACCTATGTTTGTAGATCAAATCAAGCTAATTGAACCACATAAGGACTGACTCAATGATACTCTAACCAACTAATGTTACACAATTGTCAGCAAATCACAGAATTTTTTTAAGGACAAGGTTGACAAACTTGAAAACTAGAGAGAAATAATCATGTTGAAGAAAAGACTTGAGCAAACACTTTCATACAAATCTTAAATGTAACGTGCTGTTGTCTCCAGAAGCTGCCGATCACTCTCTGGGAGGAGATCTGCTGTGTCAACTCAAATCTTCTTCCTGTAGAGAACCTGTCTCCAGACAGTTGCTGTTAACTCTGGTCCAGAGTAGTGATTTCCCTCTTTTATCCTCCTAGAGAATGGGCGTGGGATAATGCAAGGGCTTCTGGGAAGAATTATTTCAACCAATGAACTTGCTCCTCCTAAGCACGCAAGCTCTTCCCCAGGAGTTCACAAGTAAAACTCCCTGTCATGGCCAGAACTAGAGAATTGTGAAGTACCGACTTAGCACTTAGTAAGAACCTAATATCTCATTATCTCATTAGCACTTAGTAAGAGCCTAACACTTAAAAGTTTGGCTAAACCAAAGAATTTTAGGACTTGAATTACATAACCTACATACCTGGGGGTAATAAATTGTATATTCTCATTCAGAATTCCTGTGTATGTGTTTATACTTGTAAAAAGACAATTTCAAGATCATTTTAAAGAAGATGGCTAGTTGTTTTTATTTTGATTGTGGGATTCCAAAAATACTCTTAACGGGGAAAATGGGACCAAGAAAGTCATTTAATTCCCAAGGACTAATACAGGTCTAGTGCTTGGTTTTGCTTTCTTGATTATTCTATTTTACAGTGAGGCAACTAACCTTTAAAGCACAATATAAAAGTGAGTTATCATCATCATCATCATCTTTATTGTAGTATTAAAGTGCCATTATTATTAACCGAAGGCAATGTACAATTATATTATTCTGGATTTTATAGAACCTTTGCACTGAAAAGTCTTGAAGGAAATGAAAGAACTTTCATACATATCTTGGTTTATTCCCTCATAACAGATTTGTTATTGAATAGATACTTTTTTCTGCTAGTGATAACTTCCTTGGAAAGTACGATTAAGTAAAAATGTCTTTTCCTATTAAATTGGGCCTTTTCTATCTGGTATAAATAGGTGGGGGAAGGAAGATTTAATGGCAAGGAAAACAGAATAATGGTATAGAGACAGGCTACAAAGAAAAGTGAATGAAGAAATGCAGGTAGAAAGAGGATCAATAAGAAAAATGTGAAGGAAGAGATAGATAAATTCCAGCTGCAGAAATGACGATTAAAACTTGGTGGAAAGTTTCCAATAAAGAGCAACTAAAAGTGAGGCAATAAGGAGGAAGACAGGAGTCATCATGCCTTCTGCAAAGCCATGAACTGGTATATGAACTCATGACCTGAATCATAAATATTTCAAGTTTACATTCATTTATGACTTAAAACTTTCTCCCTCAGTACACATCCATAGCTATGGATGTAATGCCATAATCGCCTCTCGTTCAAACTACTGGTAACCTACTCAGATCCAGGCAATCACTATGAGGATATGACAGAAATCCTGTGACTTGTGTCTCGCTATACCTGAGGGTATGTGCTTTTTTCTACCAGACTGTCCCTTCTTTCATTTAGCTAAGAAATAGGAGGAGAAAAGAAATCTTCTTTTTCTTAATGGAACCTTTTAACATAGTACAACCTATTAAAAAGTCTGTTAATGAAAGCATAACTTGTAAATGAGATGTCCATTTCCAGTTTAGCTTCTCCTGATGCTTGCTGGAGGTGGTTAAATTTTTTTGGATATGATTAAAAGTACAATATTGCCTGTGTAGCAGCTTATCACTACAGTATTTAGGTACTATATAAAATCTTTGTTTAGAGAAGAAATAGACAGGTAGTATATCTGTGTGAAAGGAAAGATAACCTGAAAAATAACTTTAAAGCAACAACACTTGTTCAGGTTGAAAGATAACCATGTCTAATGTGTAGATAAAATAAAACTTTAGTCATCTGGAACTTCTGGGAATGGAACTTTCTCCTTAAAGATTTTCATCTTTAAGCACCAAGAAAAAGAAGTTTCTTTCAACCATTTTGTGTGAACATATTTCCAAAATGGATTAGATACATCTGTGTTTTCATAAACAGAGCACGTGGAATATAATGTAAACTTCACTTGGTGACATAGGATCAATTTTACAAATATTAGTGCTTCTCCTGAAATATATTACTACATTGATCCTCTTCAAGCCTATTGATGTTTATAAGACCTTTTGCCTGTACACTATGCTTTTTTAGATTAGGTTTCTTATGTTTTTTATGTCTCTTTCCCTATTATTACCTACCTCCAGCCAGCTTTTGATTCTGTCGGTGCTTTTATCTAACAACTTTGGTTGTCTCCTTTGGTTTACTAAAAGTAGTTGTAACTTAGGTACCAAATAATCAATGTTGTAAGAGTAAGGTAATATGATGAGCACGTACTTTTGTTACATCTCTTTTGGCTTCTCGGTCTGTCTCTTTTTTATTTCTTTCCTGACTAATAGTTGTAAGGATGTAGATTACCAAGTTCTTAAAAAGTGATGTATATCTGAGACTTGGCTATGTTTGTGTATTTCTGGTTGTGTCCAAACTATTTTCCCTCCAGCATTCAGTTTATTTGGCAACTGATTGGATGTAAGGGATGAGGGAAAAGAAAGAAGAGAGAATTACTCCAAGAAACCAATAAGGAGGATGGTGCCTTCAACAAAAATAGGAAAGTTGAAACTGAAAGGGGAGTTTGGAAAGAAAAGATTTGGGGTTCTGTTTGAAAATGCCAATATCCATTTGAAGTTTCCCCATAGTCAGTTGTTAGATTGAAACTCAGGAGACACACTAGAACTGGATGTGGGAATTTAGTTTTAAATGAAATTATAGGTATTCGTCAGATTTTTTTTTCTTCTGATGGTAATCATTGTGTTTCTCTTTGGTTAAAAATTTACCAAATCACCCACAAAATATGTATACTAATCAAAACTATGTTTATGCTTTCAAATGAAAAATTATTTGAAAGTGAAACAGTAAATTTCTATTTTTCTTCACAACCAGTGTTCAGAATTTCCTATTGTTAGAATCTTTCACAATCTTCCAAGAACACTGTAATATCAGTCATTAGAATTACTTTCCATAAGCAAAAGAATGTTGTGATCACAAAATAATTATCTTTTAAAAACTTATCTTATTTTCTAAATTCTTTGTATTCATTAATAGTTGAGCTTTAGTATCCTTTCCCCACGGGTTAGTTATAAATCTTTCAATTTTTTTAGTGATGTCATTTATTAATACAAATTTCTGACATGTTAGACCAACCCAATTGGATCAAGGAATTTGAGGTAGTTTCTTTCTAACATTTGATTGTATTAAGTCTAAATTGTTGTAAATGATTTAGGGCGTAACAGTTTTACTTGTAGTTTATATACTTAGTTTAGTAAGCATTTTCCTCATAACCATGTCATAAAGTAGACAATAAAAATATTCTTTTTTTCAGCCTTGTTTTTTTTTTAACATCTTGCCTCTAACTATTCAAATATAGCTAAAAAAAGGCTATTTTATTTGCTTGAGTTTCTGAATCAAGGCTTTTTTCAAGCTTGATCTTATTCAAGAGTCCTTTCCGGAATAGCAATGTAGAAAGAAGAACATTTTTAATTTCCCTTTCTGTTTATAAGTATTTTCCATTGTGTAAACCGTTCCCAAACCTACCAAATGTTCACATATATATTCATATATACATATGTAATGTTATGCATAAAATACATATAACATTTTATGTATACAAATATAACACAGAGATTGAAAAACATTTATTATAGTTTAAATATATTATCTATATGATTTGTTGATCATGCCTTTAATTTTCAGGCACCCAGCAGTGCAAAGTCATGTCTTATATAGGACTTTAAAAATTGTTGAGAGATCAATAAATGCTTCTTAGCAATAAGGTGGCATTTAAAATCCTTTACTAATCAACTGCCTATTTTTTTCTTTTTTCTGTGTTTTATTATTTTTTCCTCAATAGTATTTTATTTTTTTCAAATACATGCAAAAATAATTTTCAACATTCATTTTTGTAAGACTTTGTCTTCTAAACTTTTCTTTCTCCCTCCTTTACCTCCCCCAAGACAGCAAGCAATCTGATTGAGGTTAAATATGTACAATCCTTTTAAACATGTTTCTGTATTTCTCATATTGTGTAAGAAAAATCAGACCAAAAGGGGGAAAATACAAAAAAGGAAAAGGTGTTTGTTGGGTCAAAGAGTATATACAATTTTATAGTCCTTTGAGCATAGTTCCAAATTGCTCTCCAGAATGGTTAGATTTTTCACAACTCTACCAACAATGTCCCCTTCAAGATTTCATTATCTTTTCCTGTCATCTTATCTAGTCTGATGGGTGTGAAGTGGTGCCTCAGAGTTGTCTTAATTTATATTTCTCATCAATAGTCATTTAGAGCATTTTTTCATGTGACTATAAATAGTTTTAATTTCCTTTTCTGAAAATTGTCTGTTCATAACCTTTGACCATTTATCAATTGGGGAATGATTTATATTTTTATAAATCTGAATCAATTCTCTATATATTTTAGAAATGAGGCCTTTATAAAATTTTCCCCTAGCTTTCTTTTTCCCTTCTAATCTTCGCTGCATTGGTTTTGTTTGTGTAAACTTTTTAATTTAATATAATCAGAATTATGCATTTTACATTTCACAATATTTTCTAGCTTTTCTTTGGCCATCAATTCCTCCCCTCTCCACAGATCTGGCAGGTAGACTATCCTTTGCTTTGCTAATTTGCTTGTAGTATCATCCTTTATACCTAAATCATGAATCTATTTAGACCCTATCTTGGTATAGTGTTGTGAGATGCTGGTCAGTTTCCAGTTTCTGCCATACTATTTAACAAGTTTCCCAGCATTTTTGTAAGATACTGAGTTCTTATCCCAGAAACTGGGAATCTTTAAGTTTCTCAAAGTGTATTCATTGACTATTGTGTCTTATATACTTAATATGCTTTTCTTGCACAATATGACAATTATGGAAATATGTTTAAAAGGATTACACATAATATACTTAATGTCTTATATACTTATATACCTATTCCACTGATCCACTACTCTATTTCTTAGCCAGTACCAAATTGTTTTGATGAACACTGCTTTATAATACAGTTTTAGGTCTGGTACAGCTAGACCCCTTTGCTTTGCATTTTTTTTCATTAATTCCTTTGACATTCTTGAACTTTTGCTCTTCCAGATGAATTTTATTATCTTTTTCTAAGCTCTCTAAAGTAATTTTGGGGCATCAGATACCTATCTTTTAAATCACCTCTTTTGTCTTTTCTTTTCCTTTCATTGCTGATCAATTTGTTTAATATTCATATTTAAGTGAGCTAAATATAGTCCCTCTATAGCTCAAATTAATTTCAAAAGTAACTTCTCAAATCATGCAGTAACTTAATATGCAAAACTAGCTTATCAGTTTTCCTAGCTTCCTAATATATATATAATATATATATATATGTGTGTGTGTGTGTATGTATATATATATATTTGTTTTTCCACTATGAAACTAAAAATGAAATATATTCCCTCCTGATGTTTGTCATTCACTTGGCAATACTTGAGTTGCATTTATAATATGGCATTGCATCTTCAGTAATGTCAGCTGAAATGTGCACATCCTGTGAATGACACATGTTAATTAACTAATGCTGTAAGATGTTGCTGAAATAGAAGATTGTCACAGATAATAATCTTGCTGTGGATAAATGCTAAAATAGTTTTTGTAAAATAAGATGCTGGTGTAGCAGAAATACATGTATATATATATATTTTTTTTTTCCCCAAGAAGGCCTGTATACCAAGAGTATATTTCATTACTCTTTTCTCCTCATTTTGTGCCATTTCAATTAATAAACAATCATCAAGCACCTACTATGTGTCAAACGCTATTGGGTAAAAAAAAATATATATATATGTAAAAATATTCATCTCTTCTCATATTTTGACATAACTTTAATCTTTTGTCTGATCTTCCCTCTCATTACTTGAATTATTTTTATTTGTCCTTCAGTGCCCCCAGGCTGGATTTTCTGAGCTTATTGTACTTTCTCACTTTTGCCCATTATATAGTATCTTAGGAGTCTAGTTTTTATTTTGTTATTGATTGACTTCCATCTATACATTCTATGCTTTAGCCGAACTGGACTGTCCTGTTCCCTCAACACTTCGTGTACTTTTTATTCTCAGTGTCTTTTGGTCATGGGCTGTTTCCTCTCCCTAATGATGTGGCAAAGATCAGAGGAGGTTAGAGATGGATTTTAAGGGGTGCTTACAAATTCAACAAATGAGATATGGGTAGCTCATAATCAAGAGGCACAGAAAGTGAAAAGTACATGATGTATTGAGGGATCAGAGTTGTCCAATTTTGCAAAAACATAGACTGTATGGAATGAAATTTTAGAAAACAAGGCCAGAAAAATTAAGATGGTTCCAGATTCTGAAGGGACTGGAAAGCCAGACAAAGATAGGAAGTAGGGGCCATTCAGACAGGTGATATGACCAAAATGTGAATAAGGGAGGTCTGTCTGGCAGGCTCGTGATGAATGGATGAGTGAGGAAAACAACAAAGGCAGCAGAGTCAGTTAGAAAACCATTGCATCAGTGCAGGGAGCTATTAATAAAGACCTGTGCTGTATGATGGCAATAGGAAGGTGGGATGGGACAGTGCAAGGAGGTGGTTGAACAGACAGGGCTTTCTGATGGGATATCAGAAAGGATGAAAGACTCAGAGAGAATATGAAGTTTCATATTTATGAGTGAACAACAAGTTATCATTTATCAATTTTGTTGGCTGGTCCAGATTATACTTATTAAAAATATCAGATCTTTTCCGCTTGTACAAATTTCTGAGGAATGATGCTATAAAAATGAAACATCTGGATGATTTGTGATGGCCATTTGTGGAATTGATCCAGATTTTTCAAAATGGTCTAGAATTGGAAAACAAAATTTTCTACCTCTGTCCTAAGAGTGTATGACATTATTTTAAAAGAAAGACATGGACATCCTTCTTGAAACGAATTTATATGAATATTAACTTTGCTCTTTCCACTTTCATTTTCTAGTGTAATAGTGTGGTCCATAGGTTCGGGTTCCTACTCTGCCACTTATTAGTCCTGTATCCATGGAGTACTCAATTAAATAGGACCTCAGTTTCCTCATCTGTTTCATGGGAATAATAACATTACAAGGTTATTGTGGAAAATAATAAACATTTGCAACATTAAATGATATTTAAATGTAAGATTCATAATATTTTATGAGTGGTTGCTGACACTTATTATTATTTCTGCCACATAAGACTGTCTTAAAGTCACTGAGGTTTTTCTAAAACTGAGATTTCTTAGTCATTATTTTCAGTCCAAAGACTCTTGAGCTACAGAATGGAGCAATTAGCTCTGGGAACTTGCCTTAAGGCCATTTAAACCACTCAGCACTGAACTGAAAAAAGTGACAGTTTGTGACCAATATTTAACTGGGTTTCCAAAGTCTGGTAGCTACTTAGATCTGATTTTAATATATTTTTGAAAGGTGTGTATGTGGAGGGGGGGGGATTCAGAGCCACAGCTGCAATTTTAAATCTGGCCTTTCACAGATTCAGCTAAAAGGAAGGTGGAGCAAAGGTAGAAATGTGGTTTAATTTTTCTGGCAGATAATGAAGGATTATATTCTATATTATGGCATTAAAATGTCATTTTCCTTAGAGGAAATGCTGGCTTTAAATTAAGACTCCACAATTTCACTAGAGAGCCTCAATGTCCTTGTGGGACTCTTCCTACTTCTGTAAGTTAAAATGGTTTTCAGAAAGTGTTGATGACAGAGTTTCCTAATCTCATATGGATGAGATAATACTCAAAGACTTATTGGATTTTTGACCCCAATTCACCAATTTTCTACTCTTGGATTTTTCAGGCTAGGTGCATCTCACATATTTCTTATGTTTAGCTGAAATTACCAAGCAGCCTGACTCTGAACATTTTTTTAAAAATCAGGATGTCCTGCTATTTTTATGCTCTACATGGAGGCCTCTTGAGCTACAAGCTGTTTGTGTCAGATGGGTTCTAATTTGGGAATATTAGAGAAACATAAGCTGCTTTGTTCTAAGGATGGAGTTCCAAAGGTGTTCTGTGATATGGTAACTCAATAGCCACATGGGGCTTTCAGCTTTTTTTTTTTTGATTACTTTCTGGAAACACTAAATTTAGTATTGGGGCCTTGCAATGGTTTATTATCGCTTCTACCGGGCATTTTTTTATATGCCCACTTCCCCTCTGTCTCTGAGAAGGAAAAGGGGGTAATAAACTTCTCCCAGGGCTTAGCTGTTGCTGGACCGTGGCCGGAGTCATCCTCCCCACCCTTCTTTCACCTTTCCAAGATGGGGGGATCCACGATGTGGGGAGTGATTTTTCTGTTACAAAAATAACACAAGAGACAGTTCCACACAATAGGAAAGAGGAGACCCAAGCCTGGAGGCTTTTAGTGTCCTCCTTGTGGCTTGCCTCCAGCTCTTAGTCCAAGTTTGGCCTCTCTGCCGCTCAGCCCAGGATGTCCAGAGAGCATCGGCTCCTGTGGCGTGTGATCCCAGCAGGGCTGCTTTGATGTTTGGCGGCTATGATCTAATAGTGGGAGCTCTGAGGGCAGGGTCAGAGGTCGTGCCTTATTTTTAAGCTCTTGGGCCCTCAGTTTCTTTGCCCCTAAAATGATGGGATTAGATTCAGAGATCTATATTATTATGTGAAATCTTATCCAGCTCTAAATTCTATGATCCAATGAATTATCTGAAAGTCATAATATCATTATAGAACCTTCAAAGGAGAAGAGACCTTCCCAGTTCTAACTAAGCGATTTTCTCATCTGTAAGATGAGGGGACTAAGGACTGGAGAGGTGAGGTTAGTGGGAGCTTGGACGATGAGCCAGGTTTCAGGCGCCCCGATTTCAGTGCTGTCAATCATTCACCAGTATGTAGAGCACAGTCAGAGGTACTAAAAAGGTTATTTTACTGACTAACACTTAGTGTATGTGTTTGCATGCAGCATGAGAGTGTGTGCTCGGGGGGGGGGACATGCAAGGGTCCGTCTGCACACCCAGCAGATCCTTGTCAGGTTCACCAGTGTTGACTTGACCCTAATCACTGGCTGATTGTGCCGGCCTCCTCATTTGTCAAGATAATGAAAATGAAGGAATTGCCCCTCGTGGGGCACAGGAGGGAAAGGTGATGTTTTTGAACCTCATCTTGGACACCTTCAGAGGTCAGAGCCCCCACCCAAAGGGCAAGCCACCGCCATTTCTATCACTCTGTTACCTCACCAACCATGGTTCGGCTCACTTCCCAGGCAAATTGTGGCAGCTATTTTGGGCTGCCCCTTGTGAAGGCGATCCCAGCGATGGTCCCTCCTAGAGTAGACTAAGAAAATGATGGTGAAATTACCCAGAACTTTGGTTCCTTGACTGGACAAAATCACTTGGCCACTAAAAAATCCTTTCTTCCTTCAGGCCCATATTGTCTGCTTCCCAAATGACACGCTCAATAATAGCCTATTATCGTCTTTATCACCCGTGCTTCTGCATAAAACTTTTCCCCAAGAATATCAAAACACTTTATTAACCTCCATTAAGCCTTTCAATGCTCCTGTGAGGCAAGTTATAGTCTCCATTTCCCATTTTAAAGAAAATGTTAGCAATAGCATGAATAGGAAATATCCTTTCTAGTTTATAATGCCATCACACAAAAAAATGTTAAATTATAGTTACAGTGTGAAGATTTGATACACAGTAAAGCCTCCGGGCTTGGGTCTCCTCTTTCCTATTGTGTGGAACTGTCTCTTGTGTTATTTTTGTAACAGAAAAACAGGCACAATTGTTACAGTGCAAGTTTGGTCCACTCAGAAAGACAGTTCAGTGCTACAGTGAATAGAATGCTGGACCTGGAGTCAGGAAGACCTAAATTCAAATGTGGCCTCAGACACTTATTAATTGTGTGACCCTGGGCAAGTCATTTTAACTTCTGCCTCCCTCAATTTCATTATCTGTAAAATGGAGATAATAATCCTTAGGGTTGTTGTGATGATGAAATGCAATAATGGGTTTGTAAATGACTTTTCAGAGGTATAAAGTGCTATGTAAATGATCACTGTTACTATTATTATTGATATCAATCAGTAAACATTTATTAAGTGTCTACTGTGTGCCAGGCACTATGCTAAATGCAAAGGACACAAGAAAAGACCAACTATAGCCCCTGCCCTCAAAGAGCTTACCATCTAATGATAATGAAATCCATAGTGATGGGACAGATGATCACTCTTAAAATCTAATCCCCACTGACTCTGCCATTTTTCTTTTCCTGCAAGACTTCAATCAGTTTTATCTCTCTATAGTTAGACTCTGTTATTTCTTTGTATTTGGAAAATCTTGTTTTAGCACAGCTACATGGAAACACACACCAAGGTACACGCCTCAGGACTGAACATAACAGCTAACAGTAAACATAAGTGGACTTTTTGGAAATCTCCCATTTGTTAAAAGAAAGACAAGCTGTGTGTTCTCACCAGTGTCCTCAGCGGTATTTAGCCAGAGTTTTGTTGCTGTTTAATGCTGTTGCCATTTACATTGTTCTGGTAATGTTTTGGTTCCTTTGGATCTGTGTTCTTCCTTCTGAATGACTTCATCTGGAGACTTGATGATTTCCAAGAACCCTCCCAACTGGAAGATGCTCTCATTCTCCATTGCAGATTCTCCAGTAGAACTCGCCTTTGCTGTCCCCCAGCACCTTTGCTCACACTCTTGTATGCAAGAGTTCTCTTCCCGTCCATCTTTCCCTTTGACGGACCTTCCCTTGGACTGATCCCTTAACATCTCTCATCAATAAAATGAAAAGGATCATCTCTGGGATCCCTTCTAGCTCTTCCTGTGAGCCAGCAGTCCTAGGAAATGTTCCTTATGTGCTCAGTCAAGTCAGTAAGCACCTACTAAAAGACAGTCCCTATCTTCAAGGAACTCTCAATCTAATAGGAGGGAAAACATTCAAACAATAAGAACAAATGATATACCAGGTAAATAAAAAATGATCATTAAAGGACAGGTGCTAGAATTAAGAAGGCTTAGGTTTCCTGAAAAAAGGCAGAATTTTAGCTGCGAAGTACGGGAAGCCAAGGAACCCAAGAGGTGGAGATGAGGAGGGTGTTCGTGGTGGCATGGTAGATGGAGAAAAAGCCCAGAGCCAGAGTTGGAGGGTCTTGTTTGAGGAACAGCGAGGAAGCCAATATCACTGGCTCCAGTAGCACCGTGGGGGCTATAAGGGGTTCAAAGACTGGAAAAGGGAGGGGGGGCTGGATTAGGAAGGATTTACCAAATGATTTCCATCCATTCTGTGAATATCATCCATTCCAAACCATATATGGCCAGAACTCCGATTATCTTCCCAACCCAGAGAGTATTTGTGAAATACTACTGTGAATTGTAATTTCTTGTGCACATTTCTTATTTCTCAGAAAGATCGTAACAGCACTGAGTGTTTGAGATGCTAGGCTTGGGCGTTGACATTTCTTTGTATCTTCTGTGTTGCCTAGAAGAGTGCTTTTTTCATAACAATAACCTATATTTATCTAGAACTTTACAATTTGTGAAGATCTTTCCACCCAATATATTCTTAAAGCCAAGCTTCTTTTTTGTTTTGTCTGTCTTGGACCAGCCCTACAATTCCATCACTTGGGTTTACTTCCAGCATTCAAGCTCCTTTCACCAAGCAATTTTTCTTAAACTTCTAGATTACAAAGTTCATTGCTTTATCCATGGATATAGAGACAGGAATTAAATTTAAATCTTCATGACTGCAGGGCCAGTCCTCTATTTTCAGCACTAGATTATTTCTCATTTCATAAGGTTTGCAAATATTTTTTTTTCCGATAAGAGAAGGGAGATCAAACGATTTGCTTAGGATCATACAACTAACCAATGTCAGCCTAGGAGTTAATATCCATGTCATTTTTATTTGAAGACCAATTTTTTTAATCTATTTCCCAAGCTGCCTATCATACTATCCCTTGTTGCTTCTCATATTGAATGAATGAAGTCACTGAGCATGGGAACCTCTGATTATGGTCATAAAATATTTCTTCTTAACTGGTAACTTCAGAACTCTAACTAGCATCTGAGATTCTTCTTACCCTGATGATATTTTATCCATAAATCTTTTTTAAAAGAAGGCAGGTAGAAAAGACAGAGGCAAGACCAGGGAACAAAAGGTGAGCATAATAGTGTAGAACAGTCCCATGAGAAATAGGACCAGGTGTGCTGATGCTTGGAATGATCTGAAGCTGGAGAGAGAGGCAGAGGCCCTCAGAAAGGAGCATGTTCTTGGCTGTGTTGGGAGGGAGCCAGTCAAAGAAGGGAAAGGACGTTTGCTTGGGTGGATGGATTGCTGGAGACTGCCAGTGGAGAGGAAATAGGGCTGCTCAGTCCTCCATTGGTTTCTCTTTTCTTTGCAAAGGAGACTGAGCTTTACACTGGAATGGCAGCACAAAAACAATCAATAGGGACTTGATGTTCAAGAATAGTAAGGGGAAAATAAGGGAACAAGCTCTGAGCTCTTACTGTGATACGCTCTTTGGAAAAAATTATCACCCTTAGCACAATTCTGGGAGGCGGGTGCTATTAATGTCCCCCTTTTACAGTTGAGGAAACAGAGGCAAACAAAGCTTAAGTAAGTGACAGCCCAGGATGTGATGTCTTCCAGATTACAGGCTAATGTTCTAGCACCTAGGCAGTGCAGTGGACAGAAGAGAGCACTTAGTTTCCCCTTTATTGAATGTAAGTCAATTGATCCATATGAACTACATCTTCAGTTCCAAAAAAAAAAATAATAATAAATTGGTGGATGTGATTACCAAGCCAGTGATATTTGAAATATCCTGGAAAATGGGAGCAATTTGCAAGAATTAAGAAGGGAAAGTGTCAGGCAAGTCACTTAACTAACTTCTTTCAGTTTCCTCAGCTGTAAGAGTGGGAAAATAATAGTACCTATGTCTCAGAATTTTTGTGAGGATCAAATTAAATGTGTTTTACAAAACATTTTGTAAACCTTAAACTACTATACAAATATTATTCTTATTTTCTTCCTTTTTTTTTTTTTGAAGGCAATCAGGGTTAAGTGTCACCTAGTGTCACAGCTAGTAAGTGACAAGTATCTAAATCTGAATTTGAATTCAGGCTCCAGAACTAGTGCTCTGTCCACCATTCATATTTGAATATATTTATATTCAAAAAGGAAAAAATATATATTTTTAAACTCTAGGCCAATGAGCTTGACTTCAGTTTCATTAGATGTTCCATGAACTCTTGTTGAATAAAACAAAGGAATAAAGACTTCCCACTAAGCTCTCTCTCCCACTAACTGGGAAGCAGCTGATGTGGGAATGAGAACTGTAATCAGCCAAGCTGACTCAAATCACATGGTAGCTATCCAGGTTCAGGATATGATGCTACTTTTTTTTTTTTCTACTTTCCTGTATCTTTACTCTCTCTTCTGCTTCCCAGGAAGTATGACATTTTAAGATATTGCCAGACAGAAATTTTAATATTACTGATCAAAATGGAAGGCATTTATCTTTTAGGTGAGCAGGAAATAACGTTTCCTCAAAACGTTTATTTCCTAAATCAGCATCCATCCCTCCTCAACTCAGATTTTCTGGATAATGTTGTTTATGATTTATTTTCAAAACTTAATTTTAAACTACTCTATTCCAGTTGCTTTTGGTTTATCAAGATGTTGGTGTCCTCAGTACATAGTAACCTAGCATTAAACTTCCCCTTTCATGTGGTTGTCTTTCAGAATTCTGCTTTTGAATTGGCTTTATCCTAAGCTTTTATCTCTTGAGTCTGTTTTTGGGCACGTGCACAGAAATGTGTTTATATTGTTGTAGAATTCAGTGGTTCCCCATTTCATTTCCTTTTAGCCAGATAGGGAGAGTACAACATTCTAAGACAGTGTGTGTCTGATATGAATTATATACTTGGAAAAAGTCAGTTAGGGTGATTATTTCTTTTCTTCTCTAGACCCAAATGATTATCTGATTTTGTATTAATTAAATAAGAGTCCAGACACCATTTTGGTCATGAGATTGGTACATTTTGACTGCTATGTATATTTGTGTGTATACATACATATATACATACACACATATGTATGTGTGTCTACCTATACGTGTAAGTGTATATGTGTATATGGATATATGCACACACATATATGTACTAAATTTTTTCAGGACATTTGTATAACAGGATATGTTCTGGTCAGCATGCTTAAAATACTCAAATGCGCGTGTATGAGAGGATGGAACAAAAAATTAAAGAACTACTTTATAAAATAAAAAATAAACTACTCATGTTTGAGAAATTCCAGACCCATAATCTCGTTGCTTTTCTCAGCCACTAGTATCTCATTTGGATTTAAGAACAAGAATTACAGCCATTTTGATGATTCATTTCAACCAGTTGTTTTATTATTTACAAAGCATTGTACCATTGTGGGGATGAAGAGAAAAGGGAAAATAACTCCTACTCTCGTGGACTTTATATTCTCCAAAGGGAATTTGTTAAGGAAATACAAAGTAATTTGAAAAGGGTAAAGGCTAGAAGCTAAGCCTCCCATAGTAAATGGGTCCTTTGTTTAACCTTCATGGAAACTAAGGATCCTAAGATTTGAAAGAAGCTTGAGATTCTGTGAGGTAGAGAGGAGCAGGGACGTGAGCAGGGGACATGTTCTGAGCAAAGACACAGAGGGGCGAGGGGACCAGTTGGACTGAACCAGAGAGCTCATGATGAAGAATCAACCTGCAAAAGTTGGAGCCAATAGAGAAGTGTGTAGTTTATTTTTGCATTTGAGGGAATTATGGGAGCTTGTTGAAGAGGAATGGCAGAATCAGGCCCATGCATTACAGAACTGGCAGCTGTGCGCAGGATGAATTGGGGAGGAGAGAACTAGGAATCTTTTACAGACATGAAGTGATGAGACTCTAAGGGGAGAAACATAGGCTACATTTTGGACTTTCTGGTCAATGAGAGAAATCCTCCCTCTGTTCTTAATTCTACTTTCTGGCCAATGAGAGCAATCCTCACTTAGTTTTTAATTCTGTGATCCTATGATAATCTTACAGTATTTTTAAAAAATCTAGATTGTTTTGTAACTTCTTAATACTACCACTGTATATGTATCCCCTTTGAAGAATATTTGATCCATGTGGCTCCAAATCTTGTTTTTTCTTCTTCAGAAAAGTTCAGTAGGAAAAGTGAAGACTTGAATTAGGGGACCTGGACTCAAACCCTACTTTGCAATTTACTACCCATCTGATTTCAAACAAGTCACTTTATTCCCTCTGACTTGGTTTTCTCTTCTGTAAAATGAAGGACACTGACCAAGCAACCCCTGAGTTCTCTCCCAGATCAAAAGCTGCAGCCAAGGTTTTTGTGATGATAGCATACAAACATGCTCCTCATGAGAAAAGATTGTTTTTTTTCTCTTTTTCCTTCTTTTTTTGCCTTTATCTCCTCAATGTCTAGCAGAATGCCTAGCACATAGTAAGCACTTAGTAAATGCTTGTTGATCGATTGCAACTCAAGCCTCAGATAAGCCTCCTTCCAATTTTCATTTTTATTTTTTTTAAATCCAGAATGGTTTTCTTAGAGCTCTTCTCCCAAGTACAGAAATTAAATTCAGTGCACTATTCTTGCCTGCGCAAATCTCCATTCTTGTCTTCTGTGTGAGAAAACAATCATCTGGGGGTCTATTCATTCCTTTCCTACTAGATGAAGATACATTCACTAGTCCTGAGTGACTGTAACTGTGGAAGTAGAGCCAGACCCTTCCCACAGCCACTTTCCATCTAAACTAATCCGCAGTGTCCTTGTAAGAAAAAAAAAAAAAGTTTATCTTTCGGGACCTGGGACTCCAGACTCCCATTTTGATCCCTGGATTATAGTTTGTTACCCAAACCAAGGATTTCTTGGTTCTAAATATTCCTATTCTGGCTTTTTTCTACCTTTCCTGATCCCACCCCAGTGCCTTCCCTCTGAGATGGATGTCTATGTCCGTCGTGGCATGTTGTCTTGTGTGGATGGTTTTTTGCATGTTGTCTATTAGAGAAGACCATTAGAACCTGAGCTCTTTGACTTCAGGAACAGTGATTTGTCCCTTTTTTTGTGTCTGCTGTGCTTAGTACATTGCCTAGGGCATACACTAGGAGCTTAATTAATGCTTGTTAACTTATTAATGCCAATTCTATTCTTGTTTACGAATACAGAAGTCTGGTGTGGTAATGTTCAGCATTAATATAATACTATTAGTAAATCACTGTGTAACATAACACTCTCCCCTTACACAAGTAGGTTGTGTGAGAATTATTTCTGTATTTCAGATTTTCACTGGAATATGTTTTTGATGTGTATAATTTGTTATATTGCCTGCCTTGTGCTTGGTCTATCAGAAATGCGCCGGGTCTTAGACTTCCTGAAATGGCCAAGTCAAGGGAGATGACCTTGGAAACTCTGGCCAGCCTTTTGATTCCATTTTTCCTAAGGGCAATCCCTCCAACATATTGGGGCAGAGGGGACATTTAGTAGCATCTGTATCTCTGGCTAGTACACATAGAATCCCTTGCCATTGTGACCTGCCTTTCATGCAAGTTCACAGCCCACTTGTACTCTGCCTCACTCTATTTTTTAACAATTTGTGGATAGCTCTTTCTTAACCCTTGAACCGAGAAGGTGGGCTCTGGGTTGAATCAGTTGTTCAGAGTACATGAAATAGACTTTTATAAATCACTTTCTCGCTTGATTCCCCTTCTCCATACAAGAGAGATTTTGCTGCTTTTGTCCTCCCAGTACTGGTATAGTTCGTATCCAGATTTTGGTTGATATCATCCAAAACATAGGCTGACTCATTCACTTTGATATGGCCACAGATGTGAGTGTTTAAATTTTGGATGATGGAGAACTTTGCAGGCTGTTAGTCCTCTTTATTGTATTATTCAGCTATTTTTTATTTATTTATATTTATTATTATGTATTAAAATATCTTGTTATTATTACATTATATTTTGTAGGTTGTATTATTAATATATTCTATTTTATTTATTTATGTGGCTTATTAAAATTTATTCTGATGAAATGATCACAGACTTTGTTTCTAATAGAGCTGAGTGTGAGAGAGGTATTTCTTATTAGTAACATTACATAAGTACACACTAAGACAGTATCATCATGTAAAATAATATTAATACTAATGGTGATGATGCAAATAACCATGATTTAGGGTTGGTAAAGTGCTTTACAAATGTCATCTCCTTTTACTCTCACAACAAACCCATTCTACAGGGAAAAGCGCTTGATCCCTGACTTACGCAGAGTCAACCAGCTAGTAAGTAAACAAGGTAGCATTGGAACTCTGATCTTCTGGATTCTAAGCCCAGTGCTCTATTGTATAATCTAGTTTTTTTATCATATTTTATCTAGTTCACTAATGACATAAACATGCAATATATTATGAATCCTGGAGTCTCTAAGGTTAACTTTCCATAGGGTCTGTTAATATATTCATTTTTTAAAAGAGCTGCAGGGTGGGGCACAGTAGCTACAACTGAGAAGTGACTGTACACATTAACTTTTCCTGAAACTCATCAGAGTGATTTCAAAATAACTTTTTTGTATGTGACTGTATATGGAGATTTAGTTGAATAGGAAAAGAAAATAATCCTTGGATTCTTTTTGGATTAACTATGGTTTCTGCTTCCTTCTAACCACCCATATGCTCCCTCTTTCCTTCTCTTTCTTTTTGTTAATATTCATTCTTGGCATTAATAATGAGTTGTCTTTGGGCTTTTAGTCACCGGACTAATCCTAGTGTGCTTGCGAGCCTGGAGATGGGCGGAAAGTGAAGACTCTTGGTTTGTGAGCTGCTTGCTTTGGCCCTGCTGCTTCGCTCATCAGAGCCACTCCTGAGTTTCTAAATTGCCAAATCTGGGACCTTTTCTTAGGCTTCACTGCCGACCCCTCAGTAGCATGTTAATTGCCCCCTCTTCCCTTAAACTCTCTCTCTACTTTCCTGACGGCCTCCATTAACATACAGCCATCACTAGCAAGTTCTCCAACCCCACAGCATCCTTCTCCTTTTCTTTTTTAACTTTCGGTGGACCCTTGATCTCTTCAATGTGGATATTCCTTCCAGTGGCCCTCATTTTCTAATTTTACTCTAATATATGCTTGTTCTCCCATGAATCCTCCAGTGGACTTTCTGGGGTCCCTCATGAGGTCTCTTAAGGTTTTATGTAGTTTCCAGGGTAATCTGCTCTCGCACCTGACCAACCCACCTCTTTTTCTAATCTTATGTTTCCTGGTTAATTCTTCTTGCAGCTCTTTGGCTTATCATCGGTAGGCTCCTTCTGCCCACTGCCTTTGGGTCACAGAGCACTTTCCCATGCCATCCATACCATTGTCTCCTTCCTTATTGCACTCTGTGCTCAGCTCCTAATCCATTTGCCATGTCTGTCCAAGAAAGAGGCGCTGATACCCTGACCATCCAACTGCATGTCATCCTTGGAGCAATAGGCATTATTTTTCCATTTCATTTTTCCACTTTGGATCATTAAGCCAGTTTTCTGACTGGTTATGGATCTTATTGAGAAGAACCTGCGGCTACATCCACAAATGGGCACCAGGAGGACATTGCCATTCATAAGGAATCCATCTTCTATTGTGAATTAGTACATGATGTGATTGTAGGAAAAAAAAAAAAAACACCACACAAAACACTTTGCTCAGTTTATGGTTTTTCCTTCAATATACTGACAGTAGCACACATTTTATAGCACTCTATAGAAACACAGCTACTCCATATTCCTTATATAGTTTGATCCTTACAACAATCCAGTGGAATAGAGAGTGCAAGTAGCACTCGCCATTAGTTCCATTTTGGGGATGATTTTAAAAAAGTGAGGATTGGGGAAGTTAATTAGCTTGCCAAAAGTCACACTTGTAAGTAACCAGGCTTTGAATAAGCTTCTGATTCTACGACTGCCTTTTTTTCCTCCTCTTCTCATTATAGATATCCCCAGCTTGGTGTTCCATTCTCTGTTCTTCTCTACTTACTCACTTTCTCTGAGAATTTACACTCTCACAGCTTCAAGGATTGCCTCAGTGTGGGTACCCATTAGATCTATATTTCCCTGACCTTCCTCCCAAAATCCAGTCCAAATTTCCAATTAGTCTCCTGGACATTTCCCCTTGAAATTTCTATTTTCAACTCAGATTCAACACATTGACAACCAAGAGGATCACTCCCTTTAAATTGATTTCTCTGTTCTCTGTTTCTATCAATGTTATTACTAGTATCATTACTAGTATCATTTACTCAGGTTTGAGTCTTTAGATTTATCTTGCAATTTTCCCTCTTTTCCTTGCCCAATTTAGTTTCAGATACCATCTTTACAGTTGTTGTTTTTTTTTCAGTGCTTTTTTCTTTTTTCATTTCATTTCATATTTTGCCATCACTGTACTAATGCTTCAATTTAGGCCCTCATTAGCTCACAACTATTTCAGCAGACTCCCAGGTGGTGGTCTTATCCCAATCTCATATTCCCTTCCCTCTAGTCATATGGCAAACTTTAGAAAATCCTGCTTTTGCCGTGTTGTGGCATTCTGCTTTGAAACCTAGAAAATCTCTTTGTTACTAAAAGAACAAACTCTGTTGTCTAGAATTCAAGGCCTTTCCCAAGTTGCCACCCCCTGTGATCCTTCCAGCTTGTTTCTGCCTTGTTCTCTTTCCTCCATCCCCTCTCCAGTTCTGGCCGGGTCACTCTCTGGGGACATTCTTCAGGTGACATGGCTTCATATCTACTTGATTTTCCCCCTTAGGTTTGGTCCGTCACATACGCAACCTTTTAATTGAAACCTCAGCACTGTACCTGGACATGGATAACAAGAACAACATCAAGACGGCCAATGCGTTGCTGTTTTCCCTGCTCGACATTCTGCACTACATGCTCATCTACACGTCCAACATTGTTCGGATGGCGCTACAGGTGACCGGTGTATTCTGGGGGTGGGCGAATGATAAGGGCTATCCCATGCCATTTCTTCTCTTCTTTTTATTTTTTTATCTTATTTATTTTAAAATATACTTATTTAAAAGGAGACTAGAAAGAGAAAGAATAGACTTCCATCAGGAATAGAAGACCTGATTATATGATTTCTAAAGGAAGCAGAGGGAGACCTCTTGACCATAGGTGACCCACAGTTGGCTCCTAACCATCCCACTCTGGAACAGAACAACCATCTTGGGTTCAGCTCAGGACTGGCCTGGAACCCCAGCTTCAGGGAGGAAAGGGAGTATTTCCCTGCCCGGCATCCACACACAAATATTGGCCCATTGACCTCCAATACATAAGATGTGCACTCAGAGTTGATTTGCCAGAAGCAATAGTTTGCTATTGATTGCTCTCTTGTACTCCCTCACTTATTTAATCTTGTGACCATAGGCATGAAATTTTGATTTAGGAGTTAGGGAAGTTGGCTATGTAACAAAGCTGATTGGCCCATTTGGGGGATCAGAACTATAACCTCTGACAATTAGCAACAAATGATCAAATTTTTCAAAGGGACTTTAGTGATTAACTAGTCTAGACTTCTCTGCTCAAACCAATTGCACCAATTGCCCAGTAATATTAATTTTTAAAAGCATTTTTCGTGTTTTGATCATCTAGAATTTAGAACATTAGTTCCTTATTTTCTTATAATTTCCTGTTGAAATAGTAAGTGACAAACAACAGAATTTTGAGGGTTTTTTTTATTCAGAAGCAAAAGCAGATTGACCAAATACTTTTCCAAAGCTCATAATAGCAGAGCTAACATTAGATCTCTAGGATATTTGTTTAGTCTACAATAGTTACTATTAAGAAAAATAGTTCCTACCATAGCTAATTTGGACCTGGTGGCTTTCTGGCATAACATAATACAGTAAGCAACTCCACTTACGGCTTCCAAGTAAGGGGTGGGGGTGGCTTTTCATAGATGCTCGATATTTATTTGGCACTCATTTCTTTTCCAAAAAGCTGATTAAAAACAATCTATCTTTTTCTTTCACATATTCCTACATTAATTTTAAGTAAACTGTGTAAAAAGTGTCAGGTCCTTGTGAATACTAGATTTCTGTTGGTTCCCCCCCACCCCCCACTACCTGTCACCCTGGCACAAAGAAAAATTTCTTTTTCTTAAAAGTACATCATTTCTTATATCTGATCTCATTGTGGCGGTTGTAAATTCTTTGTGATACAATAGATAGTTCCTCTCAAAAATGGCTTTGATGCTTCTAATGAAAGATTGTCAGGTAGATTATAGATGAAAAGGATCAGAAACTGAAGAACCCCAGAACAATGGAAATCTCCTTGTGTAAATGATTAGGAAGACACTCATGAATATCTTTTTACTGCCTTCATCAAAATCTTCCTTTTTATATATTCATAAAAATTTGGTAATGAATTAATCATGTTTCATTCTCCTTAACTCAATTATAGAATGCAGTGCAATTAATTACCTTTCTGAATCCCCCCTCATCATGTTTACTGTATACTCTTTTTGGCATCCTTGACAGCTGCCTTTGATCTCCATTAGCAACCATGATACCTGATGCCAGCCCTGAAAGAAACCAAGATAAATACTTAAGACTGAATTATGAGCAATGGCAGTTGGGGAAATAGATGGAGTGTGCATCCAAGACTCATTCCCCTGAAATAGTGAACTACAAATGCTTTTAAAACCATGTCTCTCATCAGCTTTCTTTAAGTCCCAGAGCTAAGATTTTCCTTAATGTAATCTATATTTGCTTTGAAAAATAATTGTTTCTGATCCAGTCATTCTGTAGAGCAATCTGGAACTATGTCCAAAGGGCTATAGAACTGTGCATACCCTTTGACCCAGCGGTGCCATTACTGGATTTGTATCCCAAGGAAGTCATAAAGGAGGGAAAAAGATGCACATGTGCAAAAATGTTTGGAGCAGCTCTTTTTGTGGTAGCAAAGAATGGAAAAATGAGTAGATGCTCATCAATTGGGAAATGGCTAAACAAGTGTTGTGGTAGATGAAGGTAGTGGGATATTATTGTTCTATTAAAAATGATGAACAAGTTGATTTTAGAAAGACTAGAAAGATTTATATGAACTGAGGCTGAGTGAAACAAGCAGAACCAGGAATACGTTGCACACAGTAACAGCCAGCATGTGCAGTGATCAACCATGAAAGATTTGGTTCTTCTGAGTGGTTCAGTGATCCAAGGCAGTCCCAATAAACTTTGGATAGAAAATGCCTAATGCATCCAGAGAGAGAGCTATAGAGACTGAATATAAATTAAGATATGCTATATTCACTTCTTTTTTGTTTGTTTATTTTATTCCTCTATGGTTTTTCCTTTTGTTCTGATTTTTCTCTCTCAACATGATACATAAAGCAATGTTTATTAAAAATAAAATTTAAAAAAAAAGAAGAAAAATAACTGTTCTAAAACCAGAAGAAGTTTAAGAGTTGGAGAAGCCAGTTTTCATGGTTATTGTTACCAAAGCATTTCTTTTACATCTATGACTCAAGTGATAATGCATATTGGTAGGCTGCTTTAGAAATCATTTTCCTTTCAACAATACAGGGAGGCCAGTAGTATAAGAGGCACTATCTATATTTTACAGATGAAGAACTATGACCTGGGAAGGTTAAGTGATTTTTTCCCAAAGTTACACAACTAGTAAGTGTCAGAGCTGCAATGGCAACCCCACTCTTTTCTGACTGTACCTGAATACGGTGATTACATTATAGCATGTTGTGAATCTCAAAAAATAGTGATTTTTTTAAAGCAAATCAATGCACATTTATTAAGCACACTTTTTTTTTTCAAATTTTGTCTCTCTTACTCATCCCTTCTGAGAGTTCCTGTTAAAGAGGAGTTCCCACATTGATGGGGGGACTTGCCAGTCAGTCGATAGACAAGCATTTCTTCAGTGCCTTTTGTGTTGCAGGCACGGTGCTAAGTACTGCAGATGCAAAGAAGGGCAAAAAAACAAAATCACACCAACAATGGTGTGCCAAGGAAATAGATACGGGATAACTTGGACATAACATCGTGGAAGGAAAGTGCGGTCATTAAGGGGGAAAGAGAGGCTTTTTGCTGGAACCTGAAGGAGTTCAAGGAAGACAGAGGGGAGCAGGGTGACTGTTCCAGGCAGGGAGATAGTTGGTGAAAACTCATGGATCCAGAGTCTTGTGTGAGGAATAGTAAGGAAGCCAGGGTCCCTAGGTCGTTCAGTCATTCTACCTGCATCTAACTCTGCGTGACCCCATCTGGGGTTTTCTTGGAAAAGGTGCTGGGGTTGTTTGTCATTTTCTTCTCCAGCTCATTTTACAGATAAGGAAACTGAGGCAGTCAAGATTGCCCAACTAGTAAGTACCTGCAGCTGGATTTGAACTCAGGAAGCGGAGTCTTGCTGACTCCAGGCCTGGCATGAGGTGCCCTGATCTCAAAGGAATAAAGTGGAGAAGGAATGGCACCAGGGATTGAAGGGCTATCTATTTGGTCCTGGTGGGTATAAGGAAGCGTTAGTCTGTTTTACTGTTAGCTCTGCTCTTTCAAAGATTGCTGATTTGAGTGCCGGGTGGGCTAGAGGAAAAAAAAGGCTCAGGCAGGGCCTCCCCCTGCCCCAAAGGGGATCAGGTGAATAATCCAGGATGGTGGGAGTGCCACAGGAGTGAAGGGGACAAAAGTAGAAGTGGCAGGGCTTGGGGACAGGCTGGACACAGGAGCCCAGAGGGAGTGAGGAAGGGACTCAGGGTTTGGACAGTGGTAGAAAAGTTAGGAAAAGGGGGGAAAGGAGGGTTTGCAGGTAGAGATCATGAGCTCATTTTTGGACATGTTAAGCTTAAGATTTATGGGCCATCCCTATCAAGATGTTCAGGAGAGTTGTATGTGTGACATTAAAGATCAGAGGAGATGTTAGGACTGAATCATTGTCTGTAGAGATGGTGATCCAACTGCGGGCATGATGAGAGCCATCAAGTGAAATAATGCAAAGAGAGTTTTGGGGAGCACCAATAGCCAGGGAGGCAACCTAGAGGAATGCAGCAAGGCTGACAGAAGGAGCAGACAAGGAATGGGAGAACCAGGAGCGAGCAGTGCCGTGGAAACCCGGAGAGATGAGGTGCCACATTGTCTGAGGCTGCTGAAGTCAAGGAGGAGGAGGGTTGAGAAAAGGCCATTTGACTGGCAGAGGAGAGAGCCTTACCGCTGTTTCAGCTGAGTGATAGATCGCCAAGACCTGAGAGAGAGACAGAGAGAAACCAGAGCACTTGTTTTAGGTGGCTTCCAAGAGTTTGACCACAAAGGGAGCAGAGATGCAGGAGGATAACTGCTAGGGATGGAGGGATCAAGAGAAGATGGGGGAGATGTAGGCATGTCTGCTAGTAATAGAGAAGCAGCCAGAAGGCAGGGAGGGATTGAAGATTAATGAGAAAGTAGGAATGACTTATGGGTTGTTGTCAACTTGGAGGGAAACGGTTAGTACAATCTTTCCATGGCCTGTGGCTTTTTTTTTTAAGTTTATATATATATATATATATATTTTTTACATCACCATAGTTTTCCCCAGTCTCTCTTTCCCAGTCTCCACAAAAAGCATTTTTAAAAGGCAAAAAAAAAGGAAAAAAATCAACACAAATGATTAGTACATCAAAAAAGTCTTAAAAATATGTACAATGAACAACTTCCATGGACCTTCCACCTCTGCAAAAGGATGAAGTAGAAATGGCTTCTAATAGCTTTTTTTTTTCCAGTCATACTTTGTATAATTTTATGACATTGACTTTTTTTTTAACCTCAGTTTCTTCATCTACAAAATGGGAATTTATGAAGATCTAATGAGTTTATTTTTTAAAATTTTAGTACAATGTCTGACACATAGTAGAGTCTGAAACTAGATTCAAACTCAGGAAAGTGAATCTTCCTAACTTCCAGCCCAGCACTCTCTCCACTGGCCACCTAATGCATTGTTTCATTGAACTTAATTTACTCTGTGTCAGTTCATACAGATCTCCTCATGTTCTTCCTAATTTGTGATTTCTTGCACCAGGAGTATTCCATTATGTTGATAGATCACAATGACAGAATTTCCCAATCAGTGGACCCTCCATTTTGTTTCTAGTTCTCTGCCACTCACACACACAGAGCTATGAATGATTCATTGTAAATGAGACCAGCCCTTTCTTTCTGTTTTTGACCTGTTCTGTGCCCAACATCAGGGATCCCTCTGAACAGGGATCAAAGACTTCCTTAGTTTTTTTGGCATAACAATAGCTTGTATTTATATAACACCGAAGGTTTACATAGTGCTTCTCTCCAGACATCTCCAGGAAATGGGTTGTATGAGTCATATCATTCCCATAATATAGATAGAAAAAGTCAAGGCTAAGAGATTTAATGATTGATCCTGGACTCACCTAGATTACCACTGGTAGAATTAGGGCTGATTTCTTCCACTCCAAGCCTTTATATATCATAACTTCCTCATTTGGGTTGGTGAGTTATCAGAAACGACTGACTCGCCCCTGACCATGCTCACTTTAGAGAGGGAGGGAGGAGCCTTGGGGACCACTGAAGTATGGAGGGATTTTGCTTGTTGCCGGGGTACATGTTGGATTTCAGGTCCAGAGTTCTTTCCTTAACAATGGTCCCAGGGATTGGACCTAGTTCCACAGGTATCTACAACCTTCCTAATCAGTTGCCATAAGTTTGTGATGCTCCATTAGTCCCACAACCTGAGTCCCAATCTCTTTGAAGATCTTTTCTCCCGCATCTTTGGGGGAGCCGATGCAATTGAGGTTACAATTCTTAGCATTCCAGTTCTGATAACTTGGTCAAGAACTTTAGCTATTTGTGCCCTTGTGGTATCTTTCTCTCTTCTCCTCTCATTCATGTTTCCCGTTGACAATAAAGAAAAGCAATAGGTAAGAAGAAAAGGGATCCTGAAAAAACTCACCTCTACAGCAAATCAGGGGTAGGGATAGCTGGGCCCGGTGCTTTCTGAGACACCACTGGCCGAGACGGGTCTGGAAAAAAAGCTCATCCAAAAGGGGGCCATAGAGATTTCTCCTCCTTTTGTCACATCCTTTTCCTCTTTATATTATGTTCCCTTATGTTATCTTATATTTCCCTTATATAATATAATTGTTATATTTTCTCTTATATAAGCCCACTTAGCTTACTTTTGCCCTGAACACAAGTGGGTCTTGCTTCCCTCCAGTCATTTTTGAATCCCCAAAATCTTACCTGCCACATGTGGATAATTGGAGATGAGTGGCTGGGTGTTTGGGGCCACCGGACAGGGTAGAAACCCCTCACCAGGAGTAGGACTTTCTGTAGCACATGCACAGGCAGTTTTTACATTGGCTGTAAGAGTCCGCCTTCAGTTCTGCACAGAATATAGAGTAGGGATCTGAAAGAAGAGATGAGTCTTTTACACAACGTTACATCCCAGGCTTTTTCCTACCTCCTTAGATCCTCAGGAAGGAAATACCTAGATTCTCCAACTATCACATGTCATAGTTAAAAGCATATAGAAATACCTAGATTTTCCAACATATCATAATTAAAAGCATTTGATCATCCCCATCTGAGATTTAAAAGCAGAATTGAGAGTTTTAGGTTAATGCTACAGTCTTTTCTATGAGAAATCTCCATTTTTCTAACGGAGTTTCAGACATAAGCTCATAAGCCAGTGGAAAACATAGAGGTTCAAGGCTAATAGGTATCATCAGTTTGATTCTGATGTAATTGGAAGTAATTTGGTCCATGTAATTAGAAGATGAATTTTCTTTTTTCGGGATGAACATTAATTCTTTTATTCTTCAATTGCTTTTTTAGTTTGTTTTTACATAATTTCCATTAATTAATACTCTTCCCCCTTCCTTCCCTAGCCAGTAAATTATCCCTTTTGACCTAGAAGAAGAAAGAGACAAAGAGTAGTTCAGTAAAATGAAATAACACAACCATGGCTTAGAATACATGCAATATTCCTCTCTACAGGAACCCTGCTGCCCTCTTCCCCCAGAAAAAAAGGGCCGTTCCTTTTTCCAGCTCTTCTCTAGGGGCCACGTTTGGTCATTTTAATCAGCAGTATTCACTTTGGATTGCTGTTCTTTCCCTTTACGTTGTTGTCAGTGTGTATGTTGTTTTCCTGGTTCTTCACAATGTATGTATTCTGCATCAGTTCATTTCAGTCTTCCCTCTTTCTGTGAATTCTTTATGTCCTTTATTTTTATGGTATATTAAAATAGGTACAATTAATCTATCCATTCTTCAGTTGATGGGCATCTACTTTGTGTCCAGAAGATTAATTCTTAATTGAGTCCCTTTAATCAAGGAAAATGGATACAAGAAATCCTGCCATTCAGCCTGAGGCAATGAGCCCATTAACTTTCTAGCGAGGAGACCAGTAAGTAATCCCAGCCACTGACTTAAGGCAGCACACCCACTTGCCTTACATGCTTTAGGAAAGGACATTGCCTTCTCTTCTCTGACGGAAAATGAAAACGTGATTAGAAAATGAGCATGAAATGTGTAATTACTTAAAATGACATGCTAAAGAAATAAATGTTTCTTTCATCTCAAATAATTCAGGTTCAGAAATCAAAACCCCACCACCACTTTTAAGTATTTATTATTTGAGAATACAGATGAAATAAATGCTCTTTTGATTTTCCTGTTCCTGTTTGTCCCTTCTAATAAAGCTAAACCAATATGTTTGAGATTAATCAGCATAGCAACATATATATGAGTATATATACATACATATGTGTATCTGCATGTATATATTTACATCAAATATATAGATATATATATATGCTTAAAATAGCCTTTGGATTTTATTCAGCCTATTCCTTCAACATATTCAGATATATAGAAAGTGTATATTTGATAGGATGTATATATTTTCTTTGCATCATATTTAATGGAAAATACTTAAATTTTGCTGCAGTAGATAGAGCACCAGCCTCGAAGTCAGGAGGACTTGAGTTCAAATCCTGCCTCTGACATTTAACGCATCCTAGCTGTGTGATCCTGGGCCAGTCACTTAACCCCAATTGCCTCAGCAAAAATAAATAAATAAATGAATGAATGAATGAATACTTACATTTTCTTTTACTTATTCTCCTGGGTACAATGGATAAAAACAGTTTACTCATAGCTACTCTTTACTTGCTCCTAAGAATGATTATCATCCTTCTGAATTTTTTGTTCCCCATTCACCACTGCTTACTTCTGAGTGTGTGACAAAGTGACCATTTCTTTTTCTCTCTCTCATTGAAGGCCCAGAAGAATGCTACAGGAGAGCATACTCAGGCTGCTGAAGACCTTTTGCTTATCAACAAACCTCTGACAGATCTAACTAGCTTGCTTATCCAACTGGTAAGAACTTATTTTCCCCTAGAACCCTTGTGAATATTACTCGTGTTGAAATTATTTGAATATATTTTTCATCCCATGGGCTTCAGTGTTGGGTTTATCTTTTCTTTTGAACTTAAGTCAAAACTAAGTTCTATTAAGGTTTGTTCTAAGGATAAATAATGAATAGAAAAGCTTTTATTAAATACGTACTGGGTGCCAAGCACTTCGCCATTGCTGATAGGAAAGAAAAATGAGTCCTTGCTCTGGGTGAGCTCGCATTGTAATTGAGAGAGAGGCACTCCATCTACATCTGGATGGAGGCAACTGAGAGTCTTTAGGAGGCAGCAGCAGGGCAGAAGGCAGGCTCACAAGCTCTTAGGGACTCTCTGAAATTCTCCTCAGCAAACCCTACAATTCTGAAGTATTTTAAAGCCATTGAGGTTATCGTTGTATAACTACAATCGGAAAGCGTCTCAGAGCATATCCTGTTAGCCAAGTAATGACCACTGGGCACTTCCTGGGTGCGGGCACTGTGCCGAGCGCTCAGGAGACAAACACAAGCCACAGAAAAAGCGCCCACTGGGGTGGGAGACGTGGGCACAGTGAAGAGTTAGGAGCGCAGCCTAGGGGGAACAAAGAGCAGCCAGTGGGGCGGCGGCCATATCCAGTGACCCTGAGAAGAAGACGACGCCTCCGGGAAGGTGAAGATTGAAATAAGTAAGAATCCGGTGGCTTCCAGACTTTTTGGATCCAGGCTGGTGCTTTTTGTTGTATGGAAATCCTGGTGAGGGAACGCCTTCGCGCAGTGTAGTTACGCGTTGTGACTGAGAGCCAGTGAGCGTCCTGGAGCCGGTCTCTGGGGGTTCTGGCAGGGATCCGCAGCCTGTCTTGCCGGTTCTGCCCCCACCGCGCTCCACGGCCTGGCTCCGCAGAAACGACCTCATTTTTAGAAAACCTTCACCTATATTTACAGACCCTAAACCACAGCTGTCCCCTATTGAAGGCTTTAAAAGTTTTTAAATTTAAGGTACAGTTGACCTCGTGATCCTTTTTGGGGTCACCAGCGTGCTCCAGTTCGCCTCCATGGGGAATTCTCCATTAGGGCTTATCATGGCGTCCACATTGTGGGATCTCTCACCTCTGATGATGGAAGGAGAAAACAGGAACCCCCTGCACCATCTCCCCGGGAGTTTAAACGGAAAGGGTTACGGGTGCCCGAAGGAGACGAGCTCTCCTCGAAGTGAAGTGTTTGAGACGGGAAGTCCCTGGTTTAATGGGGCCGGGGAGCACGGGAGGTGTTCTGCAGTGGATACATTGTAGCTGTGTCCTCGGAAGCAGCGCCTGAGGGAGCACGTGCTGCGTCCCGCCCCAGCCTGAGCCGGAAGGGGCTTTCTCGCTCTTGCCTCCAGGACAACATGAAACGGGAAGAAGGACCGCCTCCACTTCGCCTCCCGGAGCTTTCCCTTTCCAGAAGGGGAAGGGAAGGAGTCCTTTTCTTCCCCCTTTTCTGGAGTTATGTCAGTTTCTTAAGAGACTTAATTAAGAGATGTAGCTGATTAAGACACCCTCCCTTCTGCCAGGACCCGCAGCCTTTGATGAGCCTCGGTTTGATTACAGTGTGTGTAATAGTTACCCTGATTACCCTGTTTAATTACATCCTTGGAGTGATTGGGCGAGGGCCGGGAGGCTGCCCCTCCGTTCTCCCGCCGCAGATTCGGGCTTTTCGGAATTGTTTGTTGAGCAAGTGCCTGTAAACCTAACAACCGTGACAGGCCATTAGTGGGGAGAGATCTGGCACGGAGCGGGCACCTGGGACCGAGATGGGATTCCCTGCCCGAGAGCGGAGCGTGTGCTGCCCTGGGTTCGGAGGTGGAGCCTGGAGCGGAGGCCGCGTCTCTGCGGGACAGGGCTGTCTGTCAGACTGGCCCCGCGGCCACCCCAGCACAGGATGGGGGGCCTCGCGGGCCCTTCGGCCGCCCGGCAGCACGCTCCGGGCTCCGGCCGGCCTTGCAGAGCTGCCAGCGGGGGCCAGACCCCCTCAGACCCGGGCCTCCGAAGGGCGCTTTGGAAGCCTTCTCGGCCGGTTGCCTCGGTGTACAAGGGAGAAACTCGGAGGACTCGCATGAGGACTGACATGTCTTAGGTTCACGTATGTAGAGCCAGAAAAGAACTTGGAGATGGTCCAGTCCTTTCACACTCGGAGGGTTTGGGTAGTTTGCCCAAGGTCACTTTCCAGTTACATGTAGAGGTAGTTTTCAACATCCTTTTTTTTTTAATTAAAGTTGTTTTTTTTTATTTTCAAACTATGTACATGGATCATTTTTAACATTCCCCTTTACAAAACCTTGTATTAACTAATTTTTCCCTCCCCTCCCCTAGATGGCCAGTAATCCAATATATTAGCATTCATTTTTGTAAGGTTTTGAGTTCTAAATTTTTCTTCCTCCTTCCTTTCTTCTCCCCTCTCCAAGACAGCAAGCAATGTGACATAGGTTATACATGTACAATCATATCAAACGTATTTCCATATGAGTCATGTTGTAAAAGAGGGATCAGAACAAAAGGAAGAAAGAAAAAACCAAAACTGAAAATAGCGCGCTGCCCTCTGCATTCAGACTCCATAGTTCTTTCTCTAAACACAGACAGCACTTTCCATCCTAAATCTTTTGGAATTGCCTTACAGTCCAGTGGTCCTCAAACTTTTTAAATAGGGACCAGTTCATTGTCCCTCAGGCTGTGGGAGCGCCGGACTGTAGTAAAAACAAAAACTCACGCTGTCCCCGCCCCTCAGCCCATTGGCCATAACCCGGAGGGCCGCATAAACGTCCTCAGAGGGCCACATCTGGCCCTCTGGTCGCAGTTTGAGAACCCCTGCCTTAGACAATTCAGGATAGCTGAGAAGAGCTAAGTCTGTGAAAGTGGATCATCGCACCATGTGGCTGTTTCTGTGTACAATGTTCTCCTGAGAACCCAGGTCTTTTGGCTTCAGATCTGTTGCTCTTTCCATGTCGTGACCCTTGTCAAATGTCACAGAGCTAATTGTAATCAGAATTAGAACCGGTTTATGATTCTTAACTCCTTTGCTAATGATTTTTCCTTCTTCCATTTTCCAGTATGAGAGGTTTTGTTGAATTCAGCAAAATATGCAAGATGAATCCGGGCCTGACCCAACTGACAGTTAAAAACACGCTTTCACCTTCTGTATTCTACTCATTTTTAACAAACATGTATTAAACATCTAGGGATGATGTTCAGGCCATTGGGCAGGGGACACAAAGGCAGAATCCCGGTCATCCCCAGCCCAGCTAGGTTGGCTCATTACAGGTAATCAATGTTTTCTCTGGTACCTTCACTCAGCCCTGTCTGCTCAAGAGCTGTTCTGTTCATCTTGAATAACACCTTCACTGGAGATTCTACTTTGCAAGAAGGCCTTTTCCCAACCCATTCTCTTCATACCTTTGCCTTTCCCATGTTAGTCTTTGCATTCTTCCCTTGACAATTTACTCTATGTGTAATGTTCTGTTTCTCTAAATTATAATTGTTCTCTGGGAGGAGGTCTCTTGGGGAGCTTCTGGAGACAGCCTTAGTTTCAGTTCAGTTCAATAATCCCAAAATGCAGCCAGGAGTTAAAGTCCTTTACTGTCTTTTTCCAAATCTTAAATCCACATCCTTTATTTTCTCCTTCAAGTCTTGTCTCCTTCACTTGGGGCTCAGCTAGCTTTCTGGAGGCCTTCCTCTATCTTTGGTTCCCAAGAGCTCTTGCTGGAATGTCTCCGGCCTCTTGTCTTCCCAATGTCTCCAGCCAGCACAAAAGTCAAAGTGGGAATCAATCTGACTCTGCCTCCAAGAGTGTGCAATTGTGGGTTTCCCAGAAGTCAATCCTAGTTGTCAGTCTCCTCCCAGAGAGTGAGCTTGTGGAAGCTCCTTAAAAGTATGCTCTCTTAAAGGTGTGAATCTCATGAAATTCTAGTAAATACATTACTGAACTAGAGAATTGTTAAGTACCATGCTAAATTAGAGAATTATATCCATTCCAGTGACTTAGCACCTTGAAAGAATCCTAACATCTATGTTTTTCTGAAATCAGAAAATAATGGTTACTATCAATATGATGCTCACATACTCCAGTGGATCTGTGATCTCATCATTGTGGGTACTGTCTCCTACCATGCAGATTGTAATTCATTCACGCTAACCCATCCTGTTAGTCAATTGATGAACATTAATTTAAGAAAAGCTTATTATGTGCTAAACATTGGCAAAGAAAGGGAAAAACATGGCCCTTGACCTCAAAGAGCACACATTCTAATGTGGAAGACAATGTTCAAAGAATTTAGCATCTCAAAAATCTTACTATAGTTTTAACTACATTAAAACTTTGGAGATGTCCTAAATATAGTATTTAGGAGCGAGAACCTTGGAGGGAAGGCATCTGAGGGAGGGGGAGAAGACTAGAAAAGGCCTCTTGCAAAAGGGCAGATTTCGACTGAGTATTAGAGGAAGCCAAGGAGCCCAGAAGGCCAAGATGAAGAATCAGAATTCCAGGCAAGGGGACAGCCAGCGAAAGTGGCTAGAGTCAGGAGGTGGAGTATCTTATGTGAGGAATTAGGAACAAGAAGATCAGTATCCCTGGATCATAGAGAATGTATAGGGGAATAATATGTAAGAAGAATAGAGAAATAAGAAGGAATTAGGTTTTATTTGAACCTTTTTAGTTGATCATGGTAATAGGGACTTTATTGAGAAAGGGACTGATATGTTCATATCTGTACTTTAGGAAGATTCCTTTGAAAGCTGTGTGGTAAGGAGACCAAAGCAGGTAACAGTCCAGGTAGGAGGTGATGAGGATTTGCTCCAGGACGACAGTGATATGAGTGAAGAGGAAGTGGCAAATGGGCTGTATATTGTGAAGGCAGAAATAATGAGATTTGGCATTAGATTGGATTCCCTGTGACTTATGCCCTTGTCCTCCTGTTTGGTTGCCAGGGAGCATTCGTGTAATGTTTCAAGGATCTTTCTCAAGTTCTGACATCCTGAGCAAACCAATCAAGTACACTGATTGTCCATCGGTTATCCCTGGCTATTGTCACAGGACTCATCTTTCTCTATCATCATGTCTTTGTGGACATCACGCTTCCTTCCCAAATCCTTGTTTGTAATGTGTTGCAAGGGCAGCTAAGTGATGGCAGTTCATACTGTACCTGCCCCTGAGTCAGGAAGATTCATCTCCCTGAGTTCAAATCCACCCTGATACATTTCCTCACTGTCTAACCCTGGGCAAGTCACTTTACCCTGTTTGCCTCAGTTTCCTCATCTGTAAAATGAACAGGAGAAGGAAAGGGTAAACCCATCCAACGTCTTTGTCAAGAAAACCCCAAATGAGGTTACAAAGAATCAGACATGTCTGAAATGACACAATTGCAATAACAACTTGTTGCAGCTTGTTCACATCTGCCCTGTGCCTTTCCATTTTCTTTTGAATGACTCTTAAGTTGAATTCCTCAGAAATTTTACTGTTTCATAACTTAGTCGTACAGTATCACCCAAAAAAATATTGGTTGTAACATACAGGAATACATTTATGATCCTTAATAAAATTGCATTTTTTCCACCAAAGCAGTCTGTCCATTCTTGTCCTCTTGTCCAAATATGGACCTATTCTGAGCCCAGTTAACCAGGGCTCCATAAATTTCCACTGTGCCACACTATTTTTCTTGGAAAGTAGATGCAAGTCCTTTTATACGGTAATTTAAGTTTCACAGAATTCTTTTTGCACAACACAACACTGTGATGTAGGCAATGCTAGGATTATCGTCCTCATTTCACAGATGAGAAGACTGAGGTGCTGAGAGGTTAAATAAATTGCTCCTGATCACACAGAGCTGGGAATGTAAATCCCCTTAAACTGGTTCCAAGTTGTCTTCCCATAATGTCTATCCTCATTCCTTTATTACCCTTTCCCTCAAAATGTGCTGATAATACACCTGTTCCACAGAGCATCCCTCTGAAATCTCATTATAATGTTATCTCTAATGTTTGTATTAGTAGAATGGTGTTATGGGAGAAACCACCCAATAAGACCACCTAATACTTGGAGAAAATGCATCTCTGGGATTGACTCTTTTTCAGATCATCTCTTATATTAAGATTCCAATGGCTTCACAAAATACCTCATTTGAGTAATCTGCATTATGTATCATCATTGAATTAATTAAAATGATCAGGGGAGAGAACTTTGGTATACTTCCTATGTTGCACAGAGCGCCAAATATTTATGGCTACATCTGTGTTAAAGAAAAATTGTAATAAGCCTATTGGGAGCCTAACTGGGGCATATGAATGCAAAAGATAAATTTTACTAAGATTGTTAAAAACTAGAAGAGGCACAATGTGAAGGTGGGGGAGGAGAGGGAAAGGCAATCCTTAGTTTTCATTTATCTAGGATGATTTTGGTGGAATCCTGCCTAAGGGAAGAGAAATAAGCTAGTTGGACTCTTAAAAATTCTTCCAGGAATATAATTCTATGAAAATAAAAAATGATTATTCTAAAAAAAAACTTGAAACCTATTTACTTGCAAATTATTAGCTGCATTTGTAATAGGCATAGTATGTGTTTTATGCTGAGATATTTGTGCAAGACCTGAAAAATTTAGGGTAAATAGGTGGACCATGGCCCCTGAAGAAAAAATATACCAAGATAATTGTTTTGACCTAAATATTATATTTCCTTGAGCTCTCTAAGGAAGAGGAAATTAGAAGTCAAGCTATACCATTGGGATATTTTTTTATTACCAGATAATTAATGCATGAATTATAGCCTACTTTTCCCTCATTCCCACAAACACAAAAAGAAAAAGAAAAGAAAAAAGAATTGTTCTCAGATTTCTAGAAGAGGCCAACTACCTAAGCTCCTCTGAATTGTGGCTCATGGCAGAATGGGACCTAGTTTCAATTTCTCCCTCTTTCTTCTATGCCAGAGTAATCTCATAAGACCCCCTATTTTTGGAATTAGCTAAAAGGTTTTTTTGTATTATTAATAATTATTAAGCATTTAGTAAGCATCTACTATATGCCAGATCCTATGATGGTTATTGCGGATACAAATGAAAAAATGAAGTCATGGTGAAAATAACAAAAGGGAAGATATTGGATTGGGAGGGGGGGTTCATTAATAGCTGTCTCAAGTAATATTCACAGAGTCACAGATTGTTAGTACAAGAAGAGACCTTAGTGTTTGGATTAGTCAATCCAAGCACATTAGTTTACAAATAAGAAAGTGAAGGCCCAGGCAGATGAAGAACCTACTCTAAATCCCACCACAAGAAAGCCCCTCTATCCCATGAATCTGTGCATAAAGGTAGAGGGAATTCTACATTGGTCACCCTGCCTTGATTTCTACTGCTTCTGCAACCCAAGAGAGTTTTCTTAGGTCTCTTTTTGCTGTCATTTTTGCAGATTTTGTGTCAGAGGATAGTATTTAGTCAGTTTTGTTTGTCTTTTTCTTTTTCTTCAGTCATATGTTATTATTTCTTCTTGATCATTTCCTCCTTATTCAAGAAAAAAAAATGACTTCACCCTACTCCTTCTCTGATCTCCACAACATGTACTTAAATGTTAACCCTTGCTTGAACCAAATATTCTTTGCTCTTCAATTCTCCATTAGCTCACCACCGTTTGGCTTTTGTCAATGATTTCACTCTCTTATTGAATCACAATTGAGAGTGGAAATATTTTAGAGCAAAAAAAAAAAAAAAAAAAAAAAGGGAATTTGGTTGCCAAATTGAGTCAATAAATGTGGGGAAAATTAATTTTCATTTATCTTCCATTTTCTTTCAATAAATTAGAGGCTTGGAGCTTTTTCTGTGAAATGATATGTCATCTCTCACATATTCTAAATAATTTTGCTAAGTATTTAATCTAACTTTGAAGGTGAGTTATTTAGGTTCATGGCCTAATATTAAAAGTCTTTCCCTCTAATTGTCTCTGAAATTAGAACATAAAAGCCACTGAATATGAAAATTATCTTCATGCCTCATATTACGACATCAGAAAGTTGTGATGAGGGACAGGAAGTGATGCTTCCAAGTGCCTGGTGCCCCTTCTGGTGAACGGCATGTGTGCAAAAGCTTTGAGCTGGGGAATAAAGAAACCTACCTGGCCTATGTGGGAGCTCAGGCTCTCATCCTGGCCTTACTAGGCAGTGTGATTTATCCAAACTATGTTGCCTTAGTCTTAGTGGGAAAGTTATATGCTGGAAATGGGCTTTGGGTTTGGATGGAACCAGAGGGTCTGGGTCAGATTCTGTTCTGCCATTTATCACCATGGTGACTTAGACACTATATCTATGCAGATCTCGGTTTCCTCTTCTGTAAAATGAGAATGTTCTCTTCCAGAAGTTCTATTGCACCAGACTATGTTTTCCTTTGGGATTTTGCTTGTAAAAGTTCTGGAATTGCTCCTTCCCAGATTGATTCTTGAGTTAATAACTCTTTGGATTAGACACTTGGCTTATTTTTCCAGCCTTCTTCCTGGACACTTTTAGAGTCAGTCTTGGCTGAACATTTATCCTCTTGGTTCCTCCTGCCATTTTGGTAGAGTATTGAGTGTTGTATGATTTCAGGTTCTCAGGGTCAGCTCAGTCTGGTCTGCAGGCTTCCAAAGCTTCCAGAATGGTTTGCTCACTGTCTCTCTGTTCTCACATCCTGCGCAATACTGGGCTCCTCTTCTTGGCTGTACCAACTCTCCTTTCCCTGGTGGACCACCTCGGTCTTTTGTCATTTCTTGTGTGGGAATGGCCCATGTGTTACTAGTTGGACCTCCATCCCCTAGGGAGCCTCTCTCTGCCTCCTCATGCTGATCCAGGCTGGAAAAATAGCTCTTTAACTTTTTCTTGGCCATCCCATTCAAGTCTGTTTTCTTTGCCTTGTGGAGACAAAGGGGACAGCTGAGCTCCCCTTCCTCCTCTTACCCCTCTGCTTTCCTGGCCTATATTGGCTTTTCCTGCATTTAGCTTCATAAATACTCATCCCAGGATTTAATGCTTTTCACTCATTTGTTTAGAAAATATTGACCTCTACTATCTTTGCCTTCCTCTAATACTCTGGGCTGCCTTAATAAAGTACTGTTCTTCATATCCATCCACAAAGATGCAGACCCACTCCACTTTCCTCCTGGTGCTGTTACAGAATTCCCTTAGTTCAGTCAGTTTTCTATCCAGTCTTCTTGACATTTTTCTTACAGATAAGCTTTTAGGAGGCTTTCTTGATGATCAATTGTGTAGTTATACACTTGCAGACACCCAAGAGCATGAACCATAAGTATTATAAAACAGCAGAGTTTCAGAGTTTTTGCTTGATGCATACTGATCAGAGGCTAGCAGGACCCTGGAACTATACAGCCCACACACTTATTGCCTCTTCCTTGTTATCTACATGACAGTTGCATATAAAATACTGTTTCTCAGCTTTAAGGGCTTGACCAATAAAGTATAATTTTGACCAGAAAAATAGCTTTAAAATTGTGAAGAACTCAATTCAGTTATGTCTTTCTCTGTTGATTCACAGAACAAATTAGTTTATAGGTAAAACAACAGTATTCTTCTTCCTTTCCATGCTTCAGATTTAAAACTGAACTGGAGTCTTTCTCTTAAGTCACATGAAAACTTTTATTATCAATGGTGAAATCCAGGGTAGAAACACCTGTTTTAGGAACCCTGGTTTATTTTACTAAGCAAACTCAGCTCAGACTCACAGAAATATCCATGAAATTAGTTGACTAGACTCAAGAGGAAGGGAATCTCTTGAAACTTCATCAAAAGCTGTTCTTCCCCAAGTATTCTGAAAATGTCTTACTGCTGAGAGCTGTTGACAAGGTAATCTTCATAGCATCATCTCTTACCACGGAGCCCTGAAGAGACCAACCCCACATGTATCATGACAGAAATACGGAGAATTACTGAGCATTTCAGCCCTTCAGAATGCAGTTTTGCAAAGAATAAACAAATATAACCAGCTTTCTCTTAGTAACTGATGTCTGTGCAATCCGCCATCATACCTAAGATCAAGACATGAGAACCTAGTTTCAGTTAAGGATGACGAACCTGCTGTGTGAAAACTAACATGAATTGAAGATGGGGATTAGGAGGTGAAGGAAGACTTGGCTTCAGGTGGAGAGAGCCATGGAAAACTATAATAGTGTGTTGGAAAGAGTCTTGAAATGAGAAAAACCTCTTCTATGCCTCCTGAAGAAGACTTCCTGGCTTTCTCTCCACTATACTTGTTAGTCTTTCTAGCTTTCCCTAACCTTGAATTGTCCCTGGTGCCCATTCCTCCTTTCCTCTCCCCATAATCTCCTCTTCTTTTGTTTCCCAGGTAAACACAATGATCTGATGTTCTGGGGTAATTCCCTCCCAAGGCTTAGTCTCTATAGATAATGATAATTTATCTGAAATCATTCCTCAGTGATTAACACACTCACACATCATGCTCCCCTTGGCAGTGATTCTGAACCCGGAGCTGCCATTGTTCTTCCTTTGTTTTCTATCCTTCTGTTACTTCTGCACTCCTCAACCCGATTCCACTAACATCCCATTCTAAAACTTTTCACTGTGCTTTCATGAATACTTCCTCCATCTGTGACAAACTTGCTTTCATCTTAAACCTTTTCATTTCTTGTTCTCACTATCTCGTTGCACTCCCTGAGACCCGGACCTTCCTGATGACCCAACTTCCTTGATCATACTTTGCTGCACCGACTCACTGTCAGTGGAGGAGTTGGAATATGTTTGGTAAACTGTCATTTCTTTGCTCTAACCCACAACCCTAACCCATCCTTCTTGGAGTTTCATTCACTCCACTTTTCTCATTCAATCAAGATTCTGATGGCTGTTGTCTATCAATCTCTAGGACTCTCTCCATCCTTCCTCAATGAATTCAGTTCCTGGTTAACAGATTTTTTGCCCCAACCCTTGCCCTCCTCATACTAAAAGACTTCAGTGTACCTATTCTCTCCACTGCCCTAACTCCCAATTTCTCAATTTACTCATTTCCTCGTCCTCTATTCAGCTTCCGTTATACACAGAGATGATCACATCTTGATCTTGCTATCATTCACAAATGTTTTTCTTCCATGTTCTTGAATTTTAAAATGCCCTTATCTGATTATAGATCTCTTGCTGTTCCACGTCTCTTTCTGTCTTGCAACTCCAAACCATGCTTTCAGTGTTCTTTGGGCAACTAGAGGAAAGAGTGATAGACCTAAAGTCAGCAAGACCTGAGTTCAGATTTAACCTCAAGCATTTAGTGAGCTGTGTAAATCTAATATTTTGATCTTAGGTATGATAACAGTCTTTTGATGAACATCAGTTCTCTCCTCTCTAAAATGGGGATAATAATAGTAACTACCAGGGTTGTTGCAAGAATCAAATGAGACATTTGTAAAGTTCCTGGCACATAGTCGGTGCTATATAAATGCTTATTTCTCTCCCTTTACTTTTTTCCTTGGTGGAGCAAGATCCATTGGATTGGCGATTGGTAAGAGCCAGGAATAGGACCATACATTCTCTGATAACAGAATAAAATAGGGTAGAGTCATGTAAAGTTCACAGTCATTCCTCTGAAAGAGTAAAAAAGGTACCATTGATAATGAATGCAGATACAAGAAGTCATGAGCTCTTGAAGTGTCATTGTACCCACCTAGCACTCCTCTTGCTTCAAGCTAGAGAGAGACATTCATTGACAAGAAAGTCAAGCTCTAAGAGAAAAATTGGAACAGAAGTGAGTGCAAGGGATAATGTTGTAAAAAATTACCCATGCATATATTCTGTCAATAAAAAGTTATAATAAAAAAAAAAGAAAGTCAAGGTCTTTCATATCAAATTTAGGCCAGCTTGTAAAGACTTACATATTGTGAGACCTCATCTTCATCTTTCTCTGAGGTAACATAACAGAATCCACTGGATTTGGAGACACAGGAACTGCCTTAAGACCCCCTTGTGTGACCATGATAATTTCATTCACCTGCTTTTGTCCCTATGTCCTCATCTCTAAAACTTGGATTGATGGTCTCTGAGGGCATATCAGCTCAAGATCTGTGATCCAGTCTCAAGGCCCACTCTTCATTCATCTGGTCATGTGTGCTCTTGCTGGTGGTTGTGATTCCCAATGGTCTTTTCTTCTGTTCAAAGGAGATTTAAGGCTGTTTTGTTTACTTTGATTTCCAAACCACCTAATCCACTGAGTAGCAGAAGGACCTCCAGTCGGCAACAAGACTGGGGCTGCTCTTGCTGCCTTGTTTTCATGGGACTAATTTCTAAGATTCACCAGGAGCACATCTTCATTGATCTCACCACAAAAAAGGACAGACCTACTTGTGTTTATCTGGAAGGGTGTTATGTGGTGTCCTCCTGAATATTTTAAAGTCATAAGAGAGTGGGAGACCAGGTTCCATTAGCAACAAACTATGAAGGCAGAATGCACATGTATAGAGTTTACAGCTGTAATCAAATAAAAATTATAGCAGCTAATCTGACATTTAATGATACACATAATCATTATTGAGCTACATGGTAATTAGGTAGCAGTTCACAGAAATGACTATAATTAGTGTTACTTTTATGCAGCCTAACCACATTTTTTAGTTTTTCTCCTCTCACTTTGTTAGTTTTCCAATATCAATAAACAATATCCATGTTAACAGTTTTTCTGGATATCTCATATCATTTCTTCATCATCATCATTAGTCAATAAAAATCACTTAATAAGCACCTGCTGTTTATTAGGTACTAGAGATATATTTTCAAAGAATGAAATAAACTCTATATTTTAATGGAAGAGGCAAGTACAAATATAAGTTGTTCAGTTGTTTCTTGACTCCATTTCAGGTTTTCTTGGCAAAGATACTAGGGTGGTTTAACATTTCCTTCTCCAGCTAATTTTACAGATGAAGAAACTGAGGTAAATAGGTTGAAGTGACTTGTTCAGAGTCATTTACATACAGCTAATTGGTGTCTGAGGCTATATTTAAACTTAGGTACTCCTGACTCTTAAGTCGGGTGTTCTATCCACTGTATCACTAGAAATCCAATCAACAGCTCAGGACTAAGCATGTACAGAATACATTGAATAAAGGGATCTACTTCTAGAAGTGCTGTGTTCCCCATCCATTAAAGCAAGTGGATCACAGGTCAAATATGTTATAGTAGAGATTTCTTTTGTGAATGGATGAGATGAAATGGCTGCTGAGGTCCCACCCATTTCTCAAATTCGATGATTCTGTAAATATGTAATTAAATTTAAGATAGTTTGGAGGGAGGGCATTAGCATTTGGGAAAATCAGGAAAGGCTTTGGTTAGAAGATGGAGCTTGTACTGAGTCTGGAAAGGAGAGAGAGATTGATTCTATGAGCTGAAGATGACAGGATAGCCAGTGTTAACCTTTGAGGGCGTACAAAGGGAGTGATGGATGAAGTTTGGGTAGAAAGGCACTGTTGTGCTTGGAGCGATCAGTCGTGTAAGTGGAGAGAGAGAGGGGGGGGTGACGCAATTGTGTGAAACCTGAGGGAAAGTGAGTCAGCTCATAGTGTGAGTGTAGATGTGTTTGGGGAATGGATCCCTAAATAATTGGAGGGTGTGGATACCTGGTAGTTTGGGATTTGCTCAATTGTAGGGATCCAAGGCATTTCAGTCTCCCCCAGGGTGAATCTTGATTTGGGGAATATGGAGAGAAGGAGATTTCTGACTGCACAGACAGGCACTCCCAGCCTCTGCAACCAGAGAATGGAATTGATTGGCCACTGGCCCTTGTTACTTCCCCCAGGGAAGATTCTAGCATTTGGAGGCATTGATGACAAACCTTAACAGAATCTACAAGTCTGTTCATGGGAAAGTAAACACTTGATATGAGGCTACAAGTGGACTCGGACCCAGAGGGTCAATTGTGTGTGAGATTAGGTCCATGACACGTTCTATATTCCTTCTAAGTCCACCCAAGTGTATTATGCTCTTATAGGCATCTTGACTGTGTGGATATAATATGTATTAGACTTTGTTAAATGGTTTCCTGAAATGCAATGGTTTGCCCAGATTAATTAACTTGCAAAACAGGAAATTAAGTTATTACTTTTTCATGATGAAGTCATTCAGATCCTTTGTGATTACTGCTTCACTTTCTAAATGCTCATTAGCCACCTCTTTAATGACATGTTCTAGAAAAACACTTCTTTGCCAAGGGGTCCATGACATAAAAAGGCTATCTGGAGTCTATGGGGTCCTCCTTAGACTGTTTTTAAATGAATAAAATAAAATACATAGAATTACAAAGAAAACCTACTGCATTGAAAGACAGTTGTCAACACATTTTAAAAACAAGTTTAAAGACCCACAAGATAAGAATCATCTCTACTTGTTTTAGAATATTTCCAGGCATTTAAATCGGCGTTATTGGCCCATAGTTTGGTCATTGGTCATAGTTTGAAGATTCTATCCTTTTGACTCTTTTTGAGAATTGAAATGTTTGATCCTCTCCACTCTTGTAGCCTCTCTACTATGCTCCATAGCTTTTCAAAGATCTCCAATGGCAGTGCGATTTTTTTCTAATTCAAAAATAAAAATAATAGCAACGAAAATACCACGAGCAGCAGACTTGTAGAGCACATTAAAGGTTGCAAAGTGTTCTACCTACAGTATCTCATCTGAACCCGACAGCAGCTTTAGGAGATTCGTGGAGATCTCACCCCTGCCTTGTTAACCTCGTGACCTTGGAAATGTTCATCACTCTGACCCTCAGTTTCCTCATCAATAAATGGAGATGAGGACACCTCTTATTTCCTCCCTCACAAAATTGTTGTGAGATTGAAATCAGCTAATGTACACCTCTTTAAGTTCTTTGTTTCTGTATTAAAGCATTTCTTTTTTGTTGTTGTTGTTGTTGTTTTTGTTTTGTTTTGTTTTGTTTTTGGCTGAGGCAATTGGGGTTAAGTGAGTCGTCCAGGGTCACAAAGCTAGGAAGTGTTAAGTGTCTGAGATCATATTTGAACTCAGGTCTTCCTGACTTCAGGACAGACTCTATCCACTGCACCACCTCGCTGCCCTGAAGCATTTCTTTAAAGGAATATTTCATTCTCTTCTGTTTTTATCATGGTGGTTGTTTAGCTAATTGTGTCCAACTCTGGTGACTCCATTTGGGGTTTTCTTAGCAGAGATACTGGAGGAGAGGCCGTTTCCTTCTCCTGCTCCATTTTACACATGAGGAAACTAAGGCACACGGTTGCTTGGGTCCCACAGTTAGTGTCTGCCGCCATATTGCACTGGGATCTACCTGACTCACAGCCGGCCCTCCGTGCACTATGGTGCTCCCTAGCCACCCTTGTTTCCTTCTCTGTGACAGTCTAACTCTGCACAGTAACAATGTATCTGGTCCCTTTTCCTCCAGGACAGAAATCATGTCCCTCCTGGGCTTCACAGTCATCATCCGGTCCCGGCAGGGCCATCCCTGGAGGCTGGGGTGGAGGCTCAGGGCGGAGTCCTCCCTGCTCTGGTCTGAGAAGCCTCCGTCTTCGGTTCTTGTTGGTGGCTCCTCGGTACCCAGCCAGGGTCCATTGCGTTTGTCCACACTTTTCCACCCCAGAGGCTCTGCGAAGCGCTCTGGGGGAAGCTTCCTGGCAGGGGGAGGGAGCTCTTTACTTAGCGCTCTTTAATTAATGATCAAGACCGTCCTCCCAAAGCTTATTGCAAGCCCAGGATGGCTGCTATCTTGTGTCTGAAGGTCTCCAGTGGAATTCAGTTACCAAGTAGGTTCTATTGAGTTCATTTTTCTGCTCTTTTCCCCAGAAGCTCTCTCCAATGCCTTGTACCAGCCACATCACTCTCCCCTTCCGTTCCCATTCCTGTCCCCTTCCTCAGCTTCCCTCGGGCCCTCTGTATCCGAGTGCCTTCTCCTGTGGTTCTCTGTCATCTTAGAGTACCTCTTTTGATCACCTCTCTCTCCACACCCAAGGAATCCTTAAGAAAGTGTGTACTTCACCCCTGACCTCAGCCTGGCTGTATCAGAGTTGTTAAGACTTGGAGCAACTTATAGACAACAAGCCTAGGGATCACTTCCCCAGAGGATCAGACAACAAGGGAGTATATCCCACTTATAACTGAAAGGAAAGAGGAGGAAAATTTGGGGTAGTGGTATAGAAAAGGGAAAGAGCATGTGTGTGTGAAACATGGGAAAAATAATGGAATTAAGAGAGAGAATTTCAGGAAAGGTCAAGTTGTTTTTTTTTTTTTTGTTTTTTTGTTTTTAGATTTAGACTTAACAGGCATTTATTAAACACATAATATATGACAGATATCATATTAAATACTTTACCACTATTACTTCATTTTTATCCTCAAAGTAATCCTCAAAGTTAGATATTGTTATTATCCAGCCAGGTTTCCTTCAGTCTCTTCGGTTTCACACAGCTTCTCATTTTCTGTAACTTTAAGGTAAGCTGAGGGTTCTTCCAGCTTTTGGAAAGTTGATTCATATGATGTTCAGCTGCTAGACTTGGAATGTGTGGGGGAGAGGGTGGGGAGGTGTGTGTGTGTGTGTGTGTGTGTGTGTGTGTGTGTGTCTGTCTGTCTGTCTGTCTGTCTGTTTGGAAGGGTAATTATAGGGACTATGCCTGTGTGAATTCATCTAGATGAGCTGATTTCTTACTCATAATAGGCAAGATATAGTAACCTTGTAGCACTAAATCTTTTAGAAGAAGAAACTGAGGCAGAAAACAGTTAAGTGACTTGCCCAGAATCATACATCTAATAAGAGTCTGAAGCTGGATTTAAATTCATCTCTTCCTGATTAAAGATCCCCAAAGACAATCTGTATGAAATACTTTGTAATGTATTATTACTACTATATGTTCTGAACAAGTTTTCCACATACTCTACCATGACCCTGAGGATCATTCTTAGGTGAACATTACTTCAGCTTTCTCCACTACTACGTCTTCCCAGAATATTGGGTAAATTTCATTTATAGGAAACCAGTGCCTGCTTCTCCAAATGTATACCTAGGATAGTCAATACACTGACTTTGTGGATTATATCCAAAGGGTAACTGGTGGGAGGAAATCTTTCCTATCTTGATAACAGCATTGGAGACTCTAGTTTTCAGCGTGAGGAAACGGAACCAAAGGAGGAGGTTCGACTGCCAATGTGGTTTGTCTTCCTCAGATGGATGATGTGCCAAGAGAAGCACAAAGGGACCACCTGCCTGGTGAGCCCAGACAAGAGGGCCTCTAGGAGAAAACATGATGTGTGTGTGATATTGTGTTCTGTGCTAGGATAATAGAGGAGAAAATCAAAGTGGGGTGGAGCAGCATCTGCCTTTTGAGCACATTCAGAGATAACAAGAAACATACCAAGCAAAGGGGTCTGCTCTAAAATTCGAGGATTCCAAGGCCTGAGAGTCATCAGAACTGGAAATCTCTCACTTCATTAAATGTTGACCATCCCAAGGTGACTGAAAAGGGAGGAGACAACATGGTAGAGGAGAAAATCCCTACCTACAATCCGGTAGGGAGATGTAAACCTGGGTTCAGGCTCCTCCGTGGATGAGCAGTGTTTCTGGGCAGATCATTTAACTTCTCTGGGCCTCAGTTTCCCCTTCTTCAAAGTGTATTGGAAGGGAGAGAATTAGATGAAATGTTCTCTCATATCCCTGCTCCTTTTGCATCTTCCCCAGTTCAGAATTCCTCATGGTCTTCAGCTCACTGAATTCAGAGTTGGAAGGTATCTTAGCTCATCTGGCCCAACACCCTCATTCTGTAATATCATATCTGCTAGCTCAGGGAGCTGAGATCTTACATGGAAGGCTTTGTCATTGAGACCAAGATCACACTGGAAGTAAATAGGAAAGACAGGTCCTCTGCCTCCAATTCCATTGCTCTTTCTTCTACCACTCCACTTTCTAAACAGCCCACATTCACAGGATGTGTATGGATGTTTAATATTTCATTAGCAACAGAATTATTATTTTTCTATTCTTCAACCAAAGGTCAGTAGAAAATTCTGTTCTGTGGGGACTAAGAAGGAGCTCTAGTCTACTTTTGTAAAGCTGCTGAGACTCCATAAGCACAAGTTTTGCTCCACTCTCTCTTTCCTTCCTCACTGCTCCCTGGAGTTAGAGAAGGCAGTATGGTGCTGTGGCACAAACGCCGCTTAGGACCTTAGCATCCTTTGGGATTATAGCTGGGAGTTCTCTACAACTGGACTCAGAAAGATCCAGAACCCTGGGGCTTGGGAGGCCATCAAGCCCAAGCCCCTCGTTTTACAGAGGAAGAAGAAAAGCCCAATGTGAGATCCGAACTTTCTTCTGGGTTCAGACCCTCACCAGCCATGTGTCTCCTGTTTGCCTAGCTGTCTTAATTTCCCTCTTCTGTCAGATGAACCTGATGTCTTCTGAAGGCTTCTTCCATCTCTCACGCTCTGTTCCTGAATTTCACATTGAGGGCTTTGTTTTCCCTCCACATTTGGGACTTTAAGCTCCCACACACAGAGTCACAAAATAATAGGATCAATACCTTTTTTTTTTTTTTTAATGTACCATGTTTCTTGACTCTGTGGCTCTTATAGCACACAGAAATATGAAAGTCAGCCTTTGTCCTACCTAAAAACACGAGTTAGACTTCCATAACTAACCCAGGTGCTAAGAACATCTTGTTCCTCCCAACATAGATGTCTGAGAAGAAGAATCGGTACTCTTGGCAGCAGTGAGCATGTGGCAGCCACAAAGATATTCTTCTCTCATTTGGTCACGTGCTCTCAGAGACAACAGATTAGGTCCCAGAGAAGGACATTTCAAAGGACAACACGAGTTCAAATCCAGCCTCAGAGGCTCGCTAGCTGCATGACACTGAATGAGGTACTTAACCTTTCGCCTTGATCCACTAGAGAAGAAAATGGCGAACCACTTCAGTGTTTTTGCCAAACAAACCCCACAGACAATATTGGCATGTTATGGTCCACAGGATCAATGAAGAGTTGGACACAGCTGAATGACTGAAAAATAATGCTTATCTATATTTTTTGACAGGGTAAATACTAGAAAACTGTAAACTAATGACTTTTTGATAATTTAGCTCATGACTCAAGACATACTTGAAGCAAACATAAGAAACTCAAATTGTATGTAAATGAAAACCACAAGGCTTTTAGAACATGGAAGTAGAGATAATTAGAAAATCCGTCATGCAGAAACATTGCAAATACAGAAAATTCACTATTTAATCCAATGATCAGCATTTCCCATAGTTTATCTTCCAAGGAATAAGAAATCAAACATTTTATACTAGATTTTTTTTTCTGACAAGTAGTTTAATAACCAATTCCACTTACAACACTTTGTCCTGACATACTCTGCAAACACACAAGGGCTAAATATAGATTGCTGTGTCTACACAACACAAAGTGATAAGTGAAAAGTCTTAAATCTTATCAAACATCCAAACGTTTTGAATGAGTAGGACACATACTGAATCTGGAGAAATGGCTCCTGAAGTGATTTGAATTTTTCATTTTCTGATCATCTTTTTTGATGTTGAGAAAATGCTGTTTTCTCTGGGAGAAAGACAAATGCCAAATGTGACAAGACTTGGTTTCATAGCTGGCACATGGACCAAATTTAACCTTTATTCTCTGATTATTAGAAAGTTTTGGGTGTTAGCCAGGGAGAAAAGCCTCATAGCATCCTTTATTCAATTGCCATCTCTTTCATTAACATACTGATTTGTTTTTAATAAAACTGAGTTTAGGAAAATGGCAGACTTCTGATAGGCATTCTCTGTAAAAATGGGGCCCACATGATGGCTTCCAATTGAGAAAGCTTTACATGCCATGAAGAAGCTTCATTTCCCTAATAGTTTGAGTAGAACAACCTTTTCTTTCAACAGCGAGAGTCCTATAGGGAAGAAACTTCAGGAAGAAGTGATTTTCCCTATGTCTATCTTATAGTTTTTTGTTTTGTTTTGTGTTTTACCAATCAGATCAAAATATATCTTAATTTATACACACAAGTTCTTCTGGAGTGGGGAAAAATCATCCCTGAGATATTGAAGGAAAACAGAGAGTGTGCTCTTCTATTCTTTTAAACTTCAAGGTCACGCTGATCTCATTTTAGCTTATAAATTCTAGTGTTTAATATGTCTGCCTCCTAAGTGTGTGCCAGAAGAAAAATATGTGGAATTTTGTCGTATTGGAGGTCATCAGAAGTGTCAGCTCAGAAAGCATCAACCAGCGAGGAACAGAAAATAGACAGGAAAGGTCCTTAGAACAACAAAAAACAAAAACAATGCCCCCGAAGTTATTCATTAATTCTGTGTATGACAGGCTTAACAAAGGAATGAGTCTAGTTTCAATCCTACCATGTTTCCTTTATTCACATCCGTGTATCGGTATGAATCTGGATGTCTTGCACTTTTAGGTCTAGTTCTCAAGCTTCTTCCCATCAGTCTAATGGTATAGAGGCTCTGTGGCAGAAGGCATATCATCCCAAATATCAGTCAGACAAATTGGGTAGATCTCAAGGCCATGAGAATGAGCAGCAAACTTCCCTGTTTGTGTATAATTTTGTCTGGAATGCTAAAAACTGTAGCAATGTATCATTTTTTTAAAGAGTCTCATTTAGTAGTATGGATATTTACTAATAACTATCATGCAGTAAAGTTAGCAGTTTTGAGAATGCTGTTTTGCTTTTTTGTTTTGTTTAATGTTTGCAAAATTATCTCATGGATGGCTCCCAGAGGCCTTTCCTTTACATCATGTTTGGTAATCATATTACTGATCTAATGAACATCTATCTCTTATTGTAATAAACTCCCTTTATGTATGACCTCATTAATGTGTTGAAATAATGCACCCTGGGGGCCATTCAGACAATTTCATTGGAGCTCCAAAATTAGATGTCCTAATGACTCTATCAGTGTGAAAATTGCCACTTCAGCTCAGATGGCCCCATTTCCTGCAATGTCTCGCGGTTCATGAACATTACATGGAATGAAGAAAAAATATACTTTGGGATCAACAAATTACTGAAGGTAAATGACTGACAAAAGCACCCTGGTTTTTATACGTACATGCTATTGGTTAGAGAAAGTGAGTGTCACTTATTAATTTATTAATAGACTTAAAGAAGACTTTGGGAGTTAAAGTTATAGCTAATTAAATTGCACCAAAGCTCTGGTCTAAACCTCATCAGGGCAGGGAGGTAATCTTTGCTTCTCAAGTCAATGCCAGCAGAGAAGCTCTATAGGAGACCCTGCCAAGAAGGAAGTCCTTTAAACGAGGATCCCATGATGGACTGTATTTATTTTCTAGGGACCTGGTCTCCCTAAGTTTAGAATGATTGGTCAGTAAAAGGCTGGACTGTTGGCAATCTTTTTTTAAAAATTCTTTTACCCCAATCCCAGCAATTGGTGGACTATCTATAGTAAATGGAAGAAGCTCTAATGATTTCTCATTTTATTGGAGTAAAGCCTTAAATTAGTTTTCTGTTAATCAACATGTCGATTATTTCCCAGTTCCGAATGAGAACTTTAGTATCTACTTTAGTATGAGTTTTATTCCTAAAAGGTTTTGAATTAATTTAAATTATGTAGCGTAGTTGTTGCTCTGGAATCAGGAAAAAAAACTTAATTTGAATCCTGCATCTGACCTCTAACTAGTTTTGTGATCTTGGGCAAGTAATTTAATCTCATTTAACCTTAGTTTCTTCATCTGTAAAACGAGGATGATAATAATGACTATGACATCATCACAACTTTATTATGAGGAAATATATATATATATATATATATATGTGTGTGTGTATGTGCTGTATACATACATATATATGTATATATATATATATATATATGTATATATATATATATATGCATGTATAAACACCCAGCACCATTAACTCTTGAAGTACTATATAAATGCTTCTTCTTGTTGTCATCTTCAGGGAACATAGAATAAAATATTCTTTTTCAGAATTGGAAAATCCTCCACACTCTTTAGCAAAATTTTAGTTTCTCATTTTCGATTTCCCTTCCCTCTGCATATATTCTATACTTTTGATTAATCTTTATTTATGAATTCTTTGGGAAAGGAATTTTCTTATTTTGAAACAACTTTCCTTATTATTCAACATGACAGTGTAGGGCATGTTATCATTTACATGACAAATAATAAAGGTAATGATTTTAAAATATAAATAATTCTGAAATTTTGAATGAATTTACATCATTGATAGAGATCAATTTTGGATACTTTTGCCTAGCTTCCTTCAATTTGGGCTGGTTTTGGAGCCTTAGTTTCCTAATTTTGCTTTTTCCTGTTGTCTTCATTTTAACCTATTCACTATCTCACTGTGGTCAGGTCATTTCAAGTTTGGATTCTCCTTGTCCGATGCTTCCTTCACAGTTCCTTGCTTAACTCATCTGATTTTTCTTAAACTTATTCTATATATTGTTTTCTTCTAGGAATTCTGGTGAAGCCTGAGCAGTAGATTGTGGTCATTGGCTGCTCATCCCTCACTTGTCAGTGTATGAGTCTTCAGAAAATGGCTCAAGTACTAAAGTCAACAGCCTTTTCTCAGTCCTAATTCTCTGTACTTTTTGTACCATATTTCCAATATTTATCAACTTTTCCTTTTTTTGATTATTTCCCTCTTCCCTGCATTTCCATGATACTCTTGTGGTTCTACCTCCCTATGCTCAGATCCTTCTCTTTTTCTTTATTTTTCTGGCTCTGAAGCTTTCTCCTACCTTAAGCTTTCTGTCTAAGGCATTCTTTTTCTCTTACAATCCCATCCAATTCTGTGGTTTCAGCCCTCACCTGTACGTGGATGACTTCTAAATCCATATCTGTGGTCCCTACATCTTACAAGCTCCAGACCATCATTTCCAATTACCTCTTAAATATCCACACTTAAATATTTCACCAGCAGATCAAAATCAATTAGTTCAGCACTGAGAGTGTTATTTTTCCCTTAAGAACTTTTTTCCTGTCATGGAATCTGAAAATCTGAATTATCTTTTGATTTCTACTCACCTAGCTTTATTGATTCTCTCTCTTGTATTTATATCCCACATTACCATTTATTTATCTAAGGTCTAAGTCTTTGAATTTTAAGCAATCTTGTACAATATCCTAAATCATCATGTCCTTACCTTTCACCCGGATTGTTTCTTAACTAGTCGCCCTGCTTTCAAATTATCTGTTCATCCTATCTACCAATGCTAGAATAAACTCCACTCTGATCATTATTACCTCCCACTCTCCCAAACCTTAAATAAGTCCCTATTACCTGAATTAAGGCAAGATTGCTGAGTCTTGTGTTCAAGTTTATTTATTTAGCCCCAACCTTCCTTTCTAATCTTAGTGTCTGTCGTTCCCCTTCTGTTCTAAATTCTAATCAAACTGAGGTACTTGCTGTTTCCTCAAAATGCTCCATGGTTTCCCACTTCTATAAATTATCTTATATGCTTTCATTTGCTGGAGTTCCCTCCTTTCCCCCAACTCCCAATTCTACCCATCCAACCTCCTCCATGAGACTTTCTCTAAAGACCACTTTGGAGCTGGAAGTGATCTGTCCTTCCTCTGAATTCTCAGAACCTTCTTACTGCCCTATCTTCTACTATTATGTTCACTTGGGAACACATCTTCTTTCATGTATTAGACTGTAAGTTTATGAGGACAAGGCATAATAGACAGCCAAGAACTACTTATTGAATGAATGACTCTTATGTCTGTAAGGAGATATTTCAAATTTCCTTTGCTCTTTACTTGGCAGCCATAACATGCCATCAAAAAGTCTATTTTTGGAGATTTAGAAGGCATCTGTATCTTCAGAGTCATTATCAAGGTGTCATTCTGAGAAGTAGGCTTGTACTTACTTGGCTCTTGTCATTATGTCACATAGTGCTATGCAAAAGTTTCTCTTTTAGATAAATTGATTAGTTCAACCTCTCAAAGTTACAGTTCGACTCAATTATCCCAAGGCATTTTCACATCCACCAGAAGTACAAGCGAAGAGTTGTATGAAGCTTTTCTCATTTAACCCAATGAAATAAATATAAAATATGTATTTGTATATATTTATTTATAAGTATAGCTAGATCCTTTCAGGGAAAATAGTAAACCCCATGAAATGGTTGCACGTATTTGAATTTGTATTGTTGGAAATTATAGATTCTCATTCATACCATATATCTTAACTGTGAATTTCAAGGTTCTGTCCTAAGTCCTCTTCACTTTTCTCAATTGTGTGACCTCATTAACCTCCACGAGTTTAATTATCACTTTCTCTGTTCACTCTGTATCACTCTGTCTCTCCATTCATTCCCAAGTCCACATATCCAGCTCCAGTCCTGAAATATCAATTGCCTCTTGGACATTTCAAAGTAGACGTCTCAGTCATTTCATAATATAACTCATTATCTTCCCACCTCCCAAACCTACCTATCTTCTGAACTACCTTCCACCGTCTTTCCAGTTTCCTAGCTTTACAACCTTCGACATATCCTCTCTTCTCTATACTCTTTATCCCGTACATGCAAATCAGTTGTCAAGTCCTGTCATTTTAAAGAATTTTTGTAGCTTAATTTTTTTCACAATAAAAACCCTTATTTGCATCATTGTTATATGACGAACCAAGCATGTTGTCAAATATGATGCTAATAATGAAAATAATCAGCTCTGATATTAGAGTTCAAGTTTGCCATCTTCCCTTTCCTTAATGTTAATTTTTTTCATAAAAATATCTAAACAATATTTCTATTTTTCATCTGTTTGTTGTCTTCTCTCCAAGGTCATACTTAAGTGCCCTTTGGATGACTCCAATGAAATCCCTTGCCAAAATTTGTTTATTTGTCCTCCATTGTTTGTTTTATTAATTGATATTACTTGCATTATTTCACTGTTCCTCTTTGTAAGGTTGCATAATCAATAAACACATTTATTAAGTACTCGTGCCATAGACACTTTTATAAATTGACATTATGTTTGGCTCCCATACTCCTCTGCATGGTCAGTCAGCCACATCTTCTGTGACCCAGCTCCAGTAGTCTGCTTACAATTTCTAGAGCATGACATTCTATCCTCCAACCCCCAAATTTTCTACTTCCTCACTTCTTAATTTCCCTAATTTTCTTCAAGTCTCAGCTCAAATTGGACTTATTCCAGGAGACCTTTCCATATTCTCCTACCTGCTAATGAATATCCTCCATTTATTCTGGTCACATCTTATGTCCATCTAGCTCTTTGCATCTTGTTTCCCCAATTAGAAAATAATTTCTTTAAAAGCAGTGAATATATTTTTACCATTCTTTCCATCTTAAGCTCTTACTCCTGCCTGGCCTGTAGTAATTGCTTCATAAATGCTTGCTGACCAGCAAACTGCTTAGATCTCGGGCATACATTTCCCTCACAGGGACAGACGATACAATGTTTAATGCAGTCGATGCAGAAACAGGATTTTATATGCAGAAATTTAGGATTCTCACTCTTACATAACATATGGCCCCCTTGTCGTCACTACTGAGCTAGAAACCTTTCCTCTCCTCTAATCACCAATGGGCTGCTTTTATGAGGAAACATTAGTTCCTTCACATCAGCTTTGGTAAACAGGCCTTTGCCGTCCAAAATCAGTAAACTCCTACTGAACATAAGCGGAGGATGAAAACGAGAAAGAGCTCAAAATTGTTTATCCATTGCTGACAGATGGTCAGCCTAAACTTTGAGAAACAAGAAAAAATTGGCTTCTCCATAGAACTTGTCGTTTCTGTTCTCAGAGTTGGTGAATTTGGCCTCTAAAATCACTGAAAGTTAGAGACTTCAGTAAATTCTTTTATATCGACTAATAAATATATATTTTTAAATATATGCTTTGCTCCTCTTTGTTGCTTAGAAAAACACATTTCATGATGTTTCTGCCACCATTGCCATTGGGACAATGCCATTAGTGGATTCTGAAGTCATTCGTAAAACTCTGTGGGTGAGACTCTTGACTTGAAATTTTTCGATAATGTTTCAAACTTGGGTTTTTCCCTGCAGCTAAGAGTAGCTCAAGCCCATTAGGAAAGCAAGTCAGAACCATCCAGGGCTGCCTAGAAGTGATGTCAAGATCAGCTTCATCCTCCCAATGACTTTCACTTTTTCTAATCTTTTATTCCTCAGGGTGCTGGGAGTCTGTGACTGATAGGCTATATGGAGATCGATAAAGGTGGCAGCCGTTTTTCTTCCTTCAAAATCCCCACATTTAAGAACATTCTCTGCCCGAGGGTCACTTGAGACAGAAATGAATCCTTATTTCTCAGGGGAAGAGGTCAGTGTCAAGGCTGTGGGCCATCAAGTACTTTATTCAGCCGATAGTCTAGAAGCAGCATCATTTATCAGCTTATGACACGTTAATGTCATTTTCTTGCTGCCTTTTCAGCTGAGTTTTAGGAAGAGTAATGTGAGCAAATCCAGAGGAATGGTGATTGGCAGTCTAATTTGAAAATATTGCATCTTGTTAAATGCATTCCAGTATTTAAAAAGAAAACTTTTAGAAAGAGAGGTTATTAAGCAGCAAACATTGGACCAATATTTCTTAAAATTGCATAATGTCTTATGTTTTCTTTTAAAAAGCTGGATCATTCTTTTCCTTGGAGGTAACTAGTGCTTTTAATCGAGTTGCAAAAAATGAAAATGATTTTTACATATTTAATTATGATGAACAACAAATGATAAAAGGGAAATTTGATGTTAACAAATATATTTTAACATTGCAGAAAATTTTAGAATCCACACACCATTGCCGTGCCTGCTTATTCAGTTCACCTCTTATCCATGTCTTCCCATGAATTTGCTACAAAGGCTCTACCCAACCGTGCTGAAGACCTTGCTTGCTTTTTCTTAATGTTGTGGGAATAAAATAGTCTGTGGTCGGTCTATCAATTATCCTTTGAGCTTACTTTGTGGCTAGTCTATTTTTCCCCTCAGGAATATATTTAGTTAATGACATGCCTTACATTACTTTTCCTGATTATTTTCTTGTTTGTAATGTGATACAGTCTACTCACATCCTTTGTGCAGCTTTCCGTTGGCTTTTGGGTTATCCTAAACTGTGTTCTTCGGAAGCCTTCACATTTCAAGCATTAGAGTCAAATCACCAGAATGATATTGTTGTTGTAAAGATGAACTTTTGTCTCAAGGAAAAGTCTGGCATCATTATAGAGAAGCGTCCTCAAAGCATTGCAACCTGCTTTCTCCTCCTTTTTAATTCTGGGCCCAGCTTATTGTCCATTTGCACTTTTCTGATTCAGATATATTTACTGATAGGTGAACTGTATAGTGCTATTTATCATAGTCTGGACAATAGGCACTCTTCATCCATTTTGTTTTCCCTATGTAGGCAGGCCAGACTTTTTTGAGGAATTATGGATATTCTTTGGGAGTCTCTACAGTGTTCTTGGTCTCGATGGTAGTCAGCTCCATGCCATCTGCAAACAGGAACATACAGTGGGCTTTACCATTTCTAAGGAAACTTTCTCCTTGGCAATGATATAATAACTGTCATCATTCTTCAATTGGTAAATAGTAAAATAATATGAATAGACAGTTTTCAGATGGAGAAATTAAAGCCATTTCTGATCATATGAAAAAAAATGGTCTAAATTACTCCTGATTAGAGAAGTACAAATTAAGAAAATTCTCAGATTCTATTTCACACCTCTCAGATTTATTAAGATGACAGGATGATAAAAGTTGGAGGGGATTTGGGAAAACTGGAACAATAATTCATTGTTGGTGGAGTTGTAAAATGATCTACTCATTCTGGAGAGCAGTTTGGAACTGCGTTCAAAGGGTTATCAAACTGTGCCTACCCTTTGATCCAGCTGTGTTTCTACTGGGCCTATATCCCAAAGAGATCTTAAAGGAGGGAAAGGGACCCACATGTGCAAGAATGTTTGTGGCAGCCCTCTTTGTAGTGGCAAGAAACTGGAAACTGAGTGGATGCCCATCAGTTGAAGAATGGCTGAATAAATTGTGGTATATGAATGTTATGGAATATTATGGATGAGCAGGATGGTTTTAGAAAAACCTGGAGAGACTTGCATGAACTGATGCTGAAGTGGAGCAGAACCAGGAGATCATTATACACGGCAACAGCAAGATTATGTGATGATCAGTTGTAATGGATGTGGCTCTTTTCAACAATGGGGTAATTCAGGCCAATTCCAATAGGCTTGTGATGAAGAGAGTCATCTGCATCCAAAGAGGAACTGGTTGTGGATCACAACATATTATTTTAACCTTTTATTTTTGTTGTTTGTTTGCTTGTTTTTTTTTTCTTTCTCTTTTTTCCCTTTTGATTTGATTTTTCTTGTGCAGCATAATAAATATGGATATGTGTTTTAAAAGAATCGTGCTTGGTTAACCTATATTGGATTACTTGCTGTCTAGGGGAGGGGAGAGATAGAGTGAAAAATTTGAAACACAAGGTTTTACAAAGGTGAATGTTGAAAACTATTTTTGCATATATTTTGACAAGTAAAAAGATATTATAAGAAATAAAAATAATAATTGGCATCCATCTCCCTGAGGTATGCCTCATTTGATATTTAATGATCCAGATGTTATTTATTTTGTTACATCTTTCAAGTAGTATCATAAAATTTTAATATTTATTTTGGAGATGCTTTCTTATAGAGTTTTATCTACTAGATCAAATACTTTTTTATAGTCAACAAACATTAAGCAGAATGGGAATCTTATATTCTTTATACTTTTCAATCAAATGTGTGACTTTAAAGATATGGACTGCTAGGAGATGTTGTTTGTAAAAGCTTGCCTTTTTTCCTTCTAATATCTGTATCAAGTCTGCCCTGGATACATAAATTATACTGATGATTATATAAATGAAAAATTAGGTATGTGGGCGGATGGTCACGAACAGTCTGAGTCACCTTTTTGTGGGTAATTATAAGGTCCATGCCTTTAGTAGTAGCCTCTTCTGTATTACTTGCAAATCAACTCCTTTAGTTCCTTCAAAATTATATCCTCTCTAGAGAAGATGGACTTGCTTTCTCTATCTTCAGTCTCATCTTGCTACTTTTCCCATCTTTCTTTTCTTCAGTGCCAATTCCTTTTCCCTCAATTGCACATCTGGGACTGTAATTTGAGAGATGAGATCCAGTGGCTTTTCAGTCTTTGAGGGTGAAAATCATTTCAGATATTTTTTCATTCTCTGTTGTCATATTTCAGTTTCATTTTTAAATGGCTTTAGGATGGATGATTTTTTTTTCTGCCTCCTCTACAATATTGTAAACCTCTGTCCACAATCCTTCAGGCACTCTGTATACCAAAGCTAATCTCTTAAATCTATTCATCACTTTCACTTCATATTCATAAGGGATGTTATTTAGGTCACATCTTTACGATCTGATGGTTTCCTCTCCTTTCTTCTATTTAAAGTCTGAATTTTGCAAGAAAAAGCTGAACCATAGTCGGCTCTGGACCTTGTTTTGACTGATTGTATAGAGATTTCCACCTTTGGCTGCAAAGTACAATCAATCTGATTTTGATATTGATTATCTGGTGATTTGTAGAGTCGCCTTTTGGGCAGTTGAAAAAGACCATGACCAGAGAGATATCTTGACAATCTCTTAGTCTCTGCTGTATTTCATTTATGCTCCAAAGCTGAACTTCCTTCCTATTCCAATTTTTTATTTCCTACTTTATCATTACAATAGTTGATGATGAATGTGACATCTTTTTATGTTATTTCTAGAAGATGAAGATTTCCATACAACTCATCAGCTTTAGTTTCTTCACCATCAATGGTATATATATATATACACCATCCACATATGTTCCATGTAGGCAAAGCTATAGTTTTTCTGGGAGCAATATATGGCTGTGAGAGTTGAAATATAAGTAAAACTAAGCACTACAAAATCAACACTTTGAAATTAGAATTTTTGAGAGTCCCTTGGACAATAAGTTAACACTTAAAAAAATTCAACCAGATTATTCATTGGAAGGACAAATACTGAAGCTTTGGCCACGTAATAAGATGATGGGAGTCATTGGAAAAGACCTTGAAGTTGGGAAAGATTGAAGGCAGAGTATGATACGGATAGAAAGTGTCTCAGAAGCAATGAACATCAGCTTGGATAGACTTAAGAAATAGTGAAGGATAGAAGAACCTTGTATGCTATGGTTCACGGGGTCACAAAGAGTTGGACACTTCTGAACAAATGAACAATAGCAACTAGGATGGAGGACTACTTTATTGGATCCTTCATGAAGCTTTCCTTCTATTTCTTTTTTTTTTCTTCTGTCACTTTTCATTAAATTATGAGGTAATAGTGCTAATGCTCATGCTATCCTTCTCTATGAGATCTTATAAAGGAGTTTAGATTTTAATATAGTGCTGTTCTTATAGCTATAAATCTCCTTTTAGAGATCAAGAGCTTATAAGAATTAGCAGTTTCTGGACTCTTTGCTATAATACTTGATTTGTAATCAGCAAAACTTCTTTAGGGAATTATTTTAAGTGTTATTAATATTCTTTCCTTAATCTAATTCCTTATTTTTAGTGTCATTAGCCTGCTTTAAAAAGTTAATTTAGCTTTTGTTTAATTGTACGATGAAACATTTTTCCTCATTTTTATTCTTCTAGTTTTCATATTACTTTTTTTTTTCCTGAGGCAGTTGGGGTTAAGTGACTTGTCCAGGGTCACAGAGCTAGGAAGTATCTGAGGTCAGATTTGAATTCAGGTTCTCCTGACCTCAGGGTGGTGCCCCTTTATATTACTTTTAATCTTTGTTTTTACAAGTTTATGAATTGACTATACACATACAACATCAGTAATAAGTCATTTTCTTTCTTTTAAAATAAAAAAATAATTTCATTTTTATAATATTATTCAATTCTTCCTTTGTTTAAGTACCTCCCAGATCTTTTCTCAAGGAAATTATTCATAATATATTATATATCTTTAACCATTTGACTTCTTTTATTCCTACACTCAAATTGCATTTTAAAGACATGAAAAATTGTGCCTTTCATGCACAAAATTTAAATTCTCAATAAAGGCATAGATAAATCTTTTTTTAATGATAGGTTTTTATTTTCAAAATATATGCAAAGAAAATGTGCGATGATCAATTGTGAAATACTTGGTTCTTCTCAATGGTTCAGTGATCCAAAGTAATCCCAATAGACTTTGGACAGAAAATGCCATATACATCCAGAAAAAGAACTTTGGAGATTGAATGTAAATCAACACATTCTATATTCACTTTCTGTTTTATTTTTCTCTCCCTTTTTTCCCTTTTGCTCTGATTTTTCTCTGTCAATGTGGTTCATAAAGCAATGTATATTAAAAATAAATAAACTTAAGTAGAAGAAAAAATAAAATTAAATAAAAAAACAAAATATATGCAAAATCTTTTGTTCCAAATGTTTCTCATTCCCTTCTTCCCACCTGCTCCCCAGACTAGAAGTAATCCTATATTTATTAAACGTGTACAATTCTTCTGTACATATTTCCACATTTATCATGCTGCATAAGAAAATCAAATCAAAAAGGAAAAGAATGAGAAAAGGAAAAAAACCAAGCAAACAACACCAGATAAGATGAAAATACTATGTTGTGATCCACATTTAGTCTCCACAGTCCCCTTTCTGGATGCAGATGGCTCTTTCTATCATGTCTGTTGGAACTAGCCTGAATTACCTTGCTGTGGAAAAGAGCCACATCCATCAGTTGATCATCATATAATCTGGTTGCTGTACAGAGTGTTCTTTTGGTTCTATTCATTTCACTCAGCATTAATTCATATAAGTCTCTCCAAGCCTTTCTGAAATCATCCTGCAGATCATTTCTTTTTTTTTTAATAGTTTTTATTTACCAGATATATGCATGGGTAATTTTACAACATTGACAATTACCAAACCTTTTGTTCCAGTTTTTCCCCTCCTTCCCTCCAGATGGCAGGTTGACCAGTACATGTTAAATATGTTAAAGTATAAATTAAATTCAATATGTGTATACATGTCCAGTTGTTTTGCTGTACAAAAAGAATCGGACTTTGAAACAGTGTACAATTAGCCTGTGAAGGAAATCCAAAATGCAGGTGAACAAAAACAGAGGGATTGGGTATTCTCTGTAGTGGTTCATATTCATCTCCCAGAGTTCTCCCACTGGGTGTAGCTGGTTCAGTTTATTACAGCTCTATTGGAACTGATTTGGTTCATCTCATTGTCGGAGAGGGCCCCGTCCGTCAGAATAAACCAGTTATTTTCAAGGTGTCCTTTTGTATATACTTATCACGAACACTTAATGGCAAGATAACAAAATATCAAATGAATTAGTGTTTCTTTTTTGCCCTTAGACTCATAATAAAACCAGCTTCATCAATTTATTTGCCTCTCCATGTAAAAGCTGTAATTCATTGTATCATTTAGCTGTGAACAACTTTTGTCTTCTGATTTTATACTAGGCCCTCTAATAGTGTGTCTACTATTGGGTCATTAGAAGAGCATCTCACCTTTAGAATATCTATATCTGAGTTAACATTTATGGTTAATATATTTATATTATGATACTTGGAGAAAATTCTTGGAATTTTTTTTTTACTTTTTGATAAATTTTATTACATTAAGATTTTTTTGCCATTAAAATGACTCTTTTGAAGGCATAGAATTTGAGGCCAAGCTCAAGGCTTAAGTTGACTCTTTTTTTAATTTATTTATTTTATTTTATTTAGAATTTTTTCCACAGTATATATGCATGAGTAATTTTTTCTTATAATATTATCCCTTGTATTCATTTTTCCAGGTTTTCCCCTCCCTCCCATACATTTTACATGTGTTACAATATAACCTAGATACAATACATGTGTGTAAATACCATTTTCTTGTTGCACGTTAAGTATTGGATTCTGAAGGTCTAAGTAACCTGGATAGATAGACAGTAGTGCTAACAGCTTACATTCACTTCCTTCTCTGGGTGTAGTTGTTTCTGTTTATGATTGATCAACTGGAAGTGAGTTGGATCTTCTTTATGTTGAAGATTTCCACTTCCATCAGAATACATCTTCATACAGCATTGAAGTGTACAGCGATCATCTGGTTCTGCTCATTTCACTCAGCATCAGTTGATGTAAGTCTTTCCAACCCTCTCTGTATTCCTCCTGCTGGTCATTTCTTACAGAGCAATAATATAATTCTTGGAATTTTCTAATCTCTTTTCTTTCACGCTGGTATCATAAATGAAGAAGTAAAAGGAATGATAGCTTTTTTGTATTTTTTTTATATTTTGTACATTTGTATTTTTCTTTGAGGCACATACTTTCAATGCCAGAGAAATCATAAATAAGTGGCCAGTTTACTGGCCATAAATATTTATAGAATTAAGTAGGTTGCTTCTTAAAAAGTAGACATAATATCAGGACTATATTATGCATTTTGCTTTTTAAATAACTCTAACTTAACAGTTAACTAGTTAACTGGGGGCATTGTCCCATAAAAGGATTTTAGATGTTAGTTGCTAGATATTTAGATATATGTTCATTATAGATAGACTATTCCTATCTTGAACCATACTGACTGATACTTATCATATACTTGAGTGTATTAAGGAAAAGAGTTTTCATAATATCTTGCATAGATATGTTTCATTTTCTTAACATGCTTTTTATTCAAATCAAAATCAATTTCAGAAATTGGTGAATTTGACTGCCTTATTCTCTCTAATCACTTTTCATTCTATTCTTCTAATTCTCAAAATTGTCAAGTGAATGACAGATGCATATAACCTCAGTTTCCTCATCTGTAAAATGAGCTGGAGAAAAAAAAAGTCAAACTACTTCCATATCTTTGCCAGGAAAATTCCAAATGGGTTTACAAAAACAGAACAGAAACAAAGCACAATAACAAAAAGATGAGAAACAACGGAGTATAATGGATAAAAAGTCAGCCTTTGATTCAGTAAAACCTGTGGTCACATCCTGCCTCTGACATATACTAGCTGTGAGCCTATGGGACAGTTATTTACCAAGTCAGTGCCCCCAGGCAACTAAGCCAGTCAATCAGTTAACAATATTTATTAAGCATCTACAAGTGTAAGACACTCCGCTTGGTATTGAGGATATAAATATAATGAATGATAGACTCTCGACTCACAAACTGCTTATATTCTGAAGAGACAAGGACAAATATAAATATGTTCAGAATCAATATAAAGACAACACGTACTACCATTCTAATGAAAGGAGGGTAAGCTAGTTAGTTAGAGAGAGGGAAAAAATACTTTCCATCCTAGGAGTTGTGAATTATAGTTGTATGATTTTTAAAATCCTCCAATCACTTATAAATTTCATCAGTGTTGGATATTTCCTCCACTGGCATACACACAATGCCCTTCTGTTTCTTCATGGATGACCTTTAAGAATAGCCATGATGGAAAAATTCTTAATTAAGTTAACATTAAATTGTTATTTGATTTTGTAATGGCATGTTATTAATTTAGACTTAAATTTAGAGTTATGTAAGAGATTATGTGTTAAGTTTTTTCCTCAAAAGTTAATGCAGTTTTATAGGATTCTGTAGGATTTTTTTTAAAAAGAGTGATGACTTTTTTTTAAAAACAAAAAGGCTAATATAACATGGCAACTGTGGTAGAAAGAGCATTGGCAAGACCCCTATCAGTAATGAATAATACGTAAAATTTTAGCAAAGAGGCTTAGGGAAACCTGCATTCAAATCCAGCCTCAGATACTCAGTAATGTGTTCCTATTTGTGATTTTTAAAAAATATGCACACACTAAAAAGCCTAATAATAAATGGACCTTCACTGTGTGTGACAAACATTATTCATCCAGAAACAAGCTTGTAACAGAGAAACACTAGAGACCCTTCTAATTAGATGCCTACTTCTGCCACTGTCATTTGCTATAGTTTTAGTAATGCTAGCTAAAGCGGTAAGAGAGGAAAAAGAAATTGAGAGTATAAGAATAAGTAAAAGAGGAGACAAATTTTACTTTTCAAATGATAATACAAATTATATATTATATAGTTATCTATTACTAAAATATATATGTTATATATACATATTATAGTACTTTATACTTATATATGATAATACATTATCATTTGAAAATATATAGTAATTATTAAATAATTATCATATACTGTGAATTACAGAGGTGAAAACAATCAAAACAGTAACAATCACACAGGGACCAGTCCCATAAAGGAAAACAACCCAGAAAGATAACAGAGCTCTGGCCAAGCAGACCCAAGCTTCCCACTGGGGGAACAGCCAGACTTACCCACTTAATAGCTCTTCAGAGAAAGGACTGTAGGGACAAAATGAAGTGTGCTTGTCCCCTGAGAGTTTGGGCCAGAAAACCAGAGCAGAGAAGCCCAACTGTCCGGCCATGGAATCTTAAGCAAGGCTGGTAATGGTAACCTCACTAAGTGGCGAGAGAAACATGACCAGCTCCCTCATGGGATTGTGTGAAAAAAGTGCTTCATAAAAGCTGTAAATCAAGGTGAGGTCCTGTTATATTTAGGATTAAAATTCCTGAGGGACATTCAGCTTGGACCGAGAAGTCTGATGCTTTGCTAACTGGGACTTTTTAATGGGTGTAATTTCATAAGTTTAGGGAGCTTCCGATGAGGCAACTCCATCTAGCACTTTGGATCAGCTACATGGAGCCTTAGAGGCTTGGGCCGCCGGGAACATAAGTGACCTGTCCATGATCCAGTGTCAGAAGCAAGATTCAGAGCTTGTCTTCTTGACTCTTTAGTCTAGCTTTCTATCCATTAGACCCGAGCTCCTTAAACTGTGGCTCACGGTCTCATAGTGGATCTTGTAACGGAATGTGAGAGCAGTGAAATTATGATTTATTATCAGTGTTTAATTGGTATATCTACTTTACAAACCTATATACTTAGGGTCATGGAAAAATTTCTCAGATGAATGGGGTCATGAGTGTAAAAAGTGTAAGAAGCACTTTCTCTTTGAACTAGAATCAATGGGTTCTCTCATTCAGACCTCTGCATTAAATGGCTAGATCACCTGGGAAATCCATTCATCTCTCCAGTCTTCCACTTCCTCTTCTGTTGAGTGAAAAGGTTGGTCTGGATGATCCAATTCCCATCATTCTGGGGTTTGGGACACAAAAATGTCCCTGCTCCTCATCCTGCTTGATCAAAGGTCAAACAGCAGCTTTTGACATGTTACGTCTTTGTGAAAAATATCCTTCGATTTGTACCTCTTGCTTTTAAAACCCCTGCCTGGGGACTCTCTTGGTCTTTGCAGGAAAGCTCCTTCCTCCATCTCCCGATCCTTCCTCCATCTCCTGGTCCTTCGTGCTTGGCCATTCTCTCGGGAGCCATGGGTTTGAGGTCTCCCCCAACTGTCACGGGGCCTCTCTGAGTTCCCCTGGCATTGCTTCTGCTATCCCGGAGCAGCTGAATCTCTTGGGTGACTTTCCTGCTCAGTGGTCCTGTTTTGATCCTTCTTCTCAGCCTAGCATCCTTGGTAGAGTTAATGTCGATTCTGTGTGAGGACATATCTCACTTAATATTGGACCCCTGCTGAAACTGTCCAGGGACACCGAAATGACAGGTTAACAGGGAGAGAGCTGTAGAACTGGACCAGAAGCCATGGGCTCCAGCCCTGAGCCTGCTACTGAGGAGCACCTTCTCCAAGCTGAGCACTCAGGGACCAGAATGGACCTCTGCCTTCAGGAAGCTCATGCACTAATGCATGAGTGTATTCTGAGCAGCTACTAGGTTAATAGGTGAGGGGACATTAGCAGCTACAGAGGTCATGTGGGGAAAAAAAGCGCTTACTTTCTATGGGTCTCAGTGTCCTCAGCATCTCCTCTCTCACAAGGTTGCTGTAAGATCGTTGTTTGTTGCGATGGTTCCACTTTCACTTGAGTTACAAAAGAGCTGGATTTAAGTGAGGCAAGGTTGAGGTCATTAGACAGAGTTAATGGGCCAGTTTTTTCTGACCAAACAAAAAAACAAAACCAGAAGACAATGATAAAATGGATAAATAGGGAAGAAGAATAAAATCCAGTCCAAAGGCAAGACATGGATCAGGATGACAAGGGAAGAAGTGGGAGACCCTGGTCTGTTTAAACTAAGGTTTTTCTCCCAGTCTCAGTTTGTCAGCAGCAAAACCCACTCAGTGATTAAAGACTAATAAAGAATTGAGGGGTAGGAAAAAGATCACCTTCACAAAAGAATGAGTGTGGAAGAAGACCCTCCGGAATTCTGGCCAGAACCAAAACAATGCTATTTACACTCATTCTGAGCCATCAGAACCCAGACAATGAGAAAATGGGGCAATGAGGCTGGGACCTGTGGGCCAGTTAGTGAGAGCCAGTGATCCGGTAGCGGAGCAGCTCCATTTGGATTCCAATGGGCTTTATCAAAGCCAGGCCCACTAGAGCTGTATTTCAAGAAATCATAAATGAAAACTATATGAGACCCAAGAGTGAATGGTCCAGTTTTTCTGATAGAAAAAAAAAAAAACAAAAAAAAAAAACAGAAAACAAGATAAAACTAATAGGGAAAAAGAAAACCTAGCTTCCAAACCCCAAGATATGTTCTGATGTATAAATGTTTACTCTATTGTTCTAAGAAAAGCATTGTATAAGGCTGTTGTATGGTGAGCTATTACATTTTAAATTTATAATCACGAAGACATTTGGTTTGATACAGAACAGTGATGTTGCTATGTTTATCTTATTGACTTTTGATCTATTCTTGCATTTTATTGTCTGTTGGATGACTTCTTTCTTAAGAAATTAGTTGGCTATAGAGTTTCTCTGATGTAAGCAGCAAACACACATGAACACTAGACCAACTTTAAATTAATTATGCTTTTGTTCCCTTAGGTAATTCCAAATCCAGATTATGCAGCCACTCCTTTCCTTCCTTTTCATATTCTCAGCTCCTTATAGGGGACTTTTTTTTTGTTTGTTTCTACTCTTCAGATGTAGCTGTCCTTTTTTCATCACTGGTGAATATTTATTGAGTATACTAGCTAGCTGTGTGACTTCAGATAAGCTTCCTGATGTCTTTGGGCTCCAGTTTCCTCATTAGTAAAATGAGGGGAGGGGGAGAGATTGAATTAAATGAGTTTTCAAGCTCTTGAGATCTTGTGTTGCACTGCCTTTCTATCTAGTATGGGAAATGATGCTAATCATGGAGGATAAAAAGGGGGGAATTGGAAAGCTTACTGTCTAGTTGGATAAATTAAATGTAAATAATAAAGCATGCTAAGTGAAATGTAAGTGATACACATGATTGTTACTGCAGAAGTTCACGAGGAAGCCTCCACTGAAGGGCGATGTGGGAAAGATTGAACAAGTGTCAGGCCCCCAGCTGGGCTTGGAAGGATGGATAACAGGCAGTATTTGGAATGGGCATGGTATCTTGAGGCAACACTGAGCAGTTGGGTGCAGCTCAGTAGCGGGAGTTAAGATGGGAGAAGACGGGATCAAACTCCAAGAGAAGGCATTCAGCCAATTTTCCTGTGGTCATTGGAAAATCATTACAGGTTTTTGAGCAAAAGTACAATATGCATAAAGGAACGTCAGGATCCTAGAGAAAAAAGAAGTGTGAGAAGTCATTGGATTCAAGTCACCACCAATGGACAAATATTTCCTGCAGTGTTCATTAAACAAACACCATTGAACCACCTGCTCTCTGCCATGCCCTTTGCTGGTGCTGGAGGAGATAGTCTTGATGAGGAACTTTTGTTTGATACTTCCTGTGACGTGTACCAACTGCTTTACCAATTAATTCTTGAGAAACTTAGTATGGGCCCAGCCCAGACCCCTTCCCTCCAACATCTGAGGTCTATTCAAACATCCTCCTATATTTATCAAGGGCAGGAATGGTGGAACACTGACTTCCTTGGATGGTTTCTACCTGTGTGTGACTCTGTCCAAATCCCTTCACCTTTCCAGGGCCCAATTTCCTCATCTGTAAAATTAGATTGTTGGACATAATGACCTATATAGCCCTTCCAGTTTTAAATCAATGATCCTTCAATATCCTAAATTCTGTGAACAGGAATAAAAGGTGACTGCAAATTTCCAGAGCTTGGAAATAGACAATATGTCTCATTGGCAGAAATAAGGAAGGCCAGCATGGAAGCTGGCATAAGATGCTGAGCTTGGTTCAAGGTAACAGTCAGTCTTCCACGGCACTATGTCTAGCGTGAATTAGGAAATGTAGGATCCATGTTCAGAAAAGAAACTGAACTCCGAGATGCAGATTTGGGAAACATCTTCACAACCATGATGATTAGAACCATGAGAAGGATGCATTCACAAGAGCATCCAAACAAATGCCTTCCAAGTTAGGGAATATTTATAGAGACAGAATGGTGGAAATAGAGACAAAGAAGGAACAGTTGGGGAAGAGAAAAGAGGAGAAGAACCAAGACATATATTAAGCATTATGTATCAAGAACTGGGCTAAGCACAAGGGATGCAAGAAAAAAAGACATAAATATTACCTATCTGCAAAGAACTTACCTTCTAATGGTAGAGATAATGAGGGATTATATATTAATACCTGCAGCATAAAAAGAAAATGAAAGGAGGTAAAGAAATACAAAGCAGTTTGAGAGGGAGGGCATTGGTGGTTGGGAGGGTCAGGAAAGCTTCATGCAGAACATGGTACCTAAGTTCTTTATGAAGCTACTGAGAATCAGGGATGGGCGATGGCCAGTGCAAATTGAAGGGAGACGGAGGAGGCTGGCCAGAAGGCAAAAGACCAGAGGAGAAGGAACACCCAGCAAGGCTGGAAAGGGTGGGGAGGCCAGGTGGTGTTGAGGCTGTGTTCAGTCCCTTTAGTCACGTCCAACTCTTCACGACCCCATCTGGGGTTTTCTCAGCAAAGACACTTGAATGGTTGGCAGTTTTCTTTTACAGCCCATTTTACAGATGAGGAAGCTGAGGCAAGCAGGGTGAAATTTCTTGCCCAGAGTCTCCCAGCTAGGAAGTGTCTGAAGCTGGATTTGAACCCAGGAAGAAGAGTCTTTCTGATTCCAAGCCCAGTGCTCTCTGCCCTAATGCTACCTAATAAAGCCAGGTTATGAAGGGCTTTCAAAGCCAAACAGAGGAACTGTTCTTTGATCCCAGAAGCAACAGCGAGAGAGCCACTGGACTAGAGTCCTACTTTCAGATCTGCACTTAAAGAAAAGGACAGAAGCCAAACAAACTGCGCAGATCCTTTTATCTGTGTTGTCTTTTCAATTGTTGCCTTTCTTTGTCCCACATTTGTGTAAAGGAACTAAAGAATAAAACTAATAGGGAATCAGCTGTTAGGAGCACAGATGCGGCTCAGGCTGGAATAACGCCAGTCACAAGGACAGACCCAAGCTTCACAGGGCCCAGCTTTGTGGGGTGCCCGCCTGTGGGCCCCCACCTTCAGGTGCCGTACCGCCGGACCCCATCTGTGTCATGCTGGACTATAGCTAAAATGGGTGTGAGATGTGCGCGTATTTGCATACACACACACACACACACACTCACAGGGATGTGCTTCTGTCTGTCTCCTCGTGTGTGAATATGACCCGTAGTTAGAAGGATAAAGTTTAACTTGTTTTCATAGATTCCCAAAGAGATATCAAGAGGATTTCCAAGGCAATATTTCAAATTCTTACTTTTAATTTCTAAACCAACACAAAGGAAGGAAATTTACACCCAGCAGATGTTAGACTAACAAAACGTTTTGTCTTAAACAGACTAAAGTCAGGAAATTAAATGTTAAGACTGAATCAACATTCCCTACTTTTGCTCTTTGGCTTAGACTGTGTAGGTCAAATGGTGCCTGAAGCCATCCATGTTTCTGAAACCTCTGACAGGAAGTGACATGTAATCATCAGCTCTAACATGTCGCCTTAACTTTCTGACTTTTGCTTTGCAAATTTGTAAAATTAACATTGCTGCTGGACTGTCTTTGTCTATGGAAAACAAAAAGGATTAGAAATACACTCGGGAAAATATTGTAAACTGATAAGCTAGTTGTGATTAAAAACACTTGCATTTCTGTTCTGTTAATCACTTTTTATCTTGTCCCCCAAAACAGATGTTAGTTCTTTTTTCTCCTTCCCCATTCTATATTCTTCTAATTTCCTGGATAATTGGAGATCCCAACAATTACCCATCACAGAGTGCATAAAAGAGAAGTTTTTGAGCAGATAGGAACAAACTCCTACAAATATGAGAAACATGTGCTTCAGTCTGGTTCTGTTTTCTTAATAAATTATATTTTTTCACAGCCACAATCATAAAATTGAAAGGGATTGAAAGGCATATAATTTAATCTAAGAATCCACATCCCCCAGTAAACAAGCATTTCTTAAGGGTCTGCTGTGTTCTGGACACTTTACCAAGTGTTACAGAAAGAAAAACTACAGTCTCTGACCTAAAGATGCTCACAGTCTAATGGAAGAAACAACATGCAAACAAGTGTGTACAAATAAGTTACAAGAAGATAAAGTGGAGATAATTAATAGAAAGAAGGAAGCAGTATTGTGGGAAATCAGAAATTTTATCTGGAAAGCCCAGAAGAAAGGGAGTGGAGGTGAGGAAGGAAAGAGAGCTTCCAAGTAAGAGATGGAGTGTATAATACTAATCCAGGCGCATTGGATCTCAGAGTTCATGGAGGAGCCTGTTGTAAGAAAGAATATCAAAGTGTAAGGAAGGGCTGGGGGAGGAAGGGCTTCCATGACTATGCCCAAAGGGCTGTCAAACTGCACACCCTTTGACCCAATAGTCTCACTAGAAATCATAAAAAATCCAGATATGCAAAAATATTTGTAGTAGCCTTTTTGTAGTGGCAAGGAACTTGGACATCAATTGGATGTCCATCAGTTGGGGAATGGCTGAATAAGTGATAGCGTATTAAAATAATGGAATATTATTGTTCTATTAAAAATGATGAGCAATTTTTAGAAATTGGAAAAATTTACATGACCTGATGCTGAGCGAAACAAGCAGAACCAGGAATACATTGTACACAGTAACAGCATGATAAACCATGAAAGACTTGTTTCTTCTCAGAGGTTCAGTGATCCAAAGCAATTCCAATAAACTGGGCAGGAAATGCCATCCACATCCAGAGAAAGAAATATGGAAACTGAACATAAATCAACACATGCGATGTTCTTTTTTTTTTTTTTTTTGTCTTTTTGTCCCTCTCATGATTACTCCCTATTATTCTGATTTTTCTTTCCCAACATGATTCAGAAAGAATTTTTTTATATATACATATATAAGCAAAAAAAAATTTTTTTAACTGGGGAAAATTAAAAATTAAATAACATGAAAGGTTTCCATTGAGGATTTTATATTTGATCAAGAGGTAGGGGATGGGGAATGACTCTTTGGAGGTTTTTGAATCAAGAGGGGATATGATCAGAGCTGTGAATTAGGAAAATCAGTTTGACAACTGAGTGGACTAGAAAAATTTAAAGACCAAACAGCAAGCTACTAAAATATTTCAGGGCTAAGGTGATAATTACTTGCACCATTATCAGAGGAGAAAAGGAGGCGTACACAAGAAATTGTTAATGAAAGTAAAATTGAGAGAACTGGGGTGTGAGGTATGGTAGAAGTGAAGATTAGGGATGACACCCGTATGGCAAGTCTTTTGGGGTTACAAGGCAAAGGGAGGGGGGAATGACAGCAGATTGTGAAAAGATAATAGAATTTCAGTGTTCATGAGCATGAAAGCGGTGCATTTGTGAGTGATGGCAAGATTTCTTTGTGAAGATGGAGATAAATAAAAATGGTCACGAAAACAGGGAGCGATGAGACCAGAGTGTTTGAGGAAGTGCCAGTTTTGTGTGCTGAAATCCTCCACAAGGAGGGCTGGACAGGAGAGAGAAGGAGCATGAACCAGGTCATTTAGAAAAAGAGATGGCCTGGAGTTGTATGACAACGTCCAGAATTTGGATCGGGCGGTCAGTGTTGATCAAATGGACCTCCAAGGAGGAAGGGTTACCGAGTGATGGGGTAGAGAGTGCACTTGGGGGAAGCTACTCCGTTCCCCTCACCCGTGTGTGGGATGGCCAGCCATGGAAAGAGTGACCATGGAGCCTGTGCCTTCAGGAGAGAGCCAAGCCTTGGGGATAGTCAGCAGGGGAACAAGGGAAGGTGAAAAGGGAGACTGTTCCCTGTGGAGAGCGCAGGAGAAGGGAGGGTGGCTTTGGGGGAGGCGGATGAGTTAGGGGATCAATCAGTCACTTCTGCGCTTGGGTCATTGAGGAATGAGTTGAGGTTCTTTCTCCAGGAGGTTTGACCTTAGGGTAGAATCCTCTTGGAGGGTTACCTCACTCCTGCCAATGGGGAGCAGCCAATGGAATGGCAGTCAGGTCAGCGATCAGAGGAAGAGCAGGCCGCTACAGTGTTTCTCTCCATCCAGGAAGGGTCATCCTGGCCAGAAGGCGGACTAGGGAGCAGTATAGAGTGGTCTTTCTCCATGTACTTCAGGCCGGCAGGAGATGGTTTTGCTAACTCGCAGCAGTCTTCCTCTGTTAATATCATTAGGGTAATTTTAGTTTTTCTGGTCTCTAAGTCCATCAGTCCATTAAACTTTATTAAGCAGTTACTATGTGCAGGCACTATGGTAACCAAATGGGAAATGAGAAATCTGGGGCTCTCTGAAAGAAAAATATATCCACACACACTTTTTAAGTTTAATCTGAATTCTCAACACTTTCTTAAGTCTCGACAATGAGCAGAACAATAAATCAAACCCCGCACTGTAAAGTCTCACACTGAAAAGTTAGCTTCCATGGCTCAGAACTGGCTCTAGCAGGCCCCTGGGGCTGAGCCAACAGGATGCCCCATCCCAAGGAGGGCATTCGAATGGAGGAAGCTACCTGCAGATATAAGTGCAGGCCAGATGCGTACTTTCAAATGGAAGGTCATCTCTGTGGGCAGGTGGTGGGGGGGGTGTAACCAGGAAAGGCCTCCTGGGAAAGGGGGGAGTTAGCTCTGCCCAAAGGCACCCAGGAGCCGCAGATTGCAGAGTCCATGGAGTCATAAAATGTGAGAAGATCAGAAAAGGGGGAAGGGTCCTGAAGGGCTCCATCTGCCAAACAGAGGGCTTGCTATTCAGAGCCCCTGGGGGAGAGCAGCAGCTAGAAGTCAGGGCAGCTCTCTCTCCTCCCATAAGGGCCTCCAACAGGCCGAGAATTTTTTTATGTGAGCCCTTATTTAGCCGTGCTTTACTTGTTCTGTTCTTACAATGTTGATTTTTGGAAGCCAAGGATTAGACTTTACATTTTTTATTAAACTTTGTCTTATTATATTTGGCCTATCAAAATCTTCATGGATTCCGACTCTGTTTATCCAGCCTGTTACTGTAACTACCCACATGGTCAAGCCGAGCAACTGATGAAAATGTTGACCTTCACAGGCCAAAACAAGATCCCTCCGGACCTTCCTCCAAATGGGCTTCAGTCCATGGTTGGGTACTCTATGGCTCTGGTCATTCAGCCACTCCTGAATCTGTGCCCTGTACTACCAAATCTGTCCGTATTGCCCCCAGGGATATCGTGGGAACTTCGGCAAATACTTCATGGAGATTTAAGGATATTGCACATTTAGTTTTTCTTGGATATAGCAATTACATTATCCTGTTAAAAAAGAAAAATGTTTGTCTTGGTTGACCTTTTCTTTCTTGGGTCATTTTAACTCCTAGGGAATCACTGATTCCTTTTTGAGGTATTCATCAACCGGAGCTTTAATGCATTTCTCGAATTTTTCCAGGAATCAAAGCCATTCTCTTATTTTAAAAATGGGAATATTTGTCCTTTGTCAGTCCTTCCGTGCCTCTTTTATTCTTCATAATCTGTCTCAGGACATTGCTAGCGACCAGCAGTTACATCTGCCAATTCTTCCAATACCCTGAACTCTGGTGGGAATGGAGGTGAAAATGGCTAGGAAGTTCTGCCTTTTTGTTGTGATCCTTTGGTATTATCCCATCCCCAGGGGCAAGAGTTCCTCTGTTTTTTTCTTTATTTCTTTTGAGCCTCTAGTGTGACTTCAAAAAAAAAAAAAAAAAAAAAAAAAAAAAAGAAGAAGAAGAAGAAGAAGAAAATCCCTCTTTAATCCTAATATTATTCGCCAGGCGCAGCTCATTCAGACACTGAGCATCCAGATACCACTCTGAGAAGAGCAGGTCACTCTTTGGTATTCACTCTTTATTTCTTGCCCAAACATCTATCTTCTCTATGTCTTTTTAAAAAGCTGAGTAGTCCAAGTAGCCACAACAGTCATTTGTTTTCTCCTTTCCCGGACACAGAATTTTGAAATCTCAGTATGTACCAGATTAAGATTCTTCTCCATGATGAGTAGAATCCCATGACACTGGTTGAATAAATTGTCCTGGGCAGCTGGATGGAGGTGGGTGATTGGAGAAAGGTCAAGGGTCTGATGAGCTTCCACTTGTCATTGGGAAATTACCAAAGAAAGAATAGTGAGGGGGGAGTGGGAGGGGGTGTGTGGAAGGAGGGCCCTGGAAAAGTGAATTAGGCCTTTCCCTAGGCCTACACACGCTTTGACCTAAACCAGCGTTATCCAGTTTGACCACCCAATAAAAACTCAGTGCTGAGGCAACTGGGAAAGACTGATATTAACTGAGATTGCAGAAGTGTTTTGAGCACTGTCATCATTAGAATAAGTATAGCTTCTCATAAGGACTACTTTGAAGTCTATTACTCCTTCCAGTTTCTTTATTTTCATCATTCTCGCTACTTTTTTATAATTATCTTTCAGATGAGAATCAGTTGATCTTTTAATCTCGATTATGTGTATTTGATTGGCTCAATGCAGCCAAAACTATCTTTTCTTTGTAATTTCATATTCTGACACAGTGACATCCAGATTGATGGTGTTTTGGACATGATCAGGGCTGAAATGTATTTTTGTACCAGCTAGAAAAATTTTTTCTAAACAAATGTGAGCTATACAAGCCTATAAGAAACCTCCTCATAAGAGAGCAAATGGTGTCTGTGACTTTTTATTCAATTCCATTTTTAAAAAATCAATTTTGGTCACCACCACCTGGGTGCTAAGTTCTGGATGCTCAGCTCTCTGCCTTCAAGCAGATGGGATTCTATGGTTAGACAGGACTATAGAATAGTTGATAGAGCTCTCAACTTAGGTGAGTTTGAATCTCCAATTTTAAATCTTTGAATCCCCAACTCTTAGTATATGTGTGGTTCTGGACAGGTCATTTAGTGGACCCTTAGCCTGTTTCCTCATCTGTAAAATGGGGATAATAACAGCCCCGAGGTCACAGAGCTATTTTGAGGATTCAGTATGATAATGTCTATGAAATGCTTACTCTTTGAAGCACTGTATATAAATGCCAGCTATCATCACTATTATCATCATCTCATCAAGCTGTTGAGAGTTAAATGAGAGAAGCCTGTTGTATGCACAGGTATGGGGCTCTTGGGCCCAGGAGTTCAAAGTCCCTGCCTGCTGGGTTAGGGACTCTTCAGACCCCCTTTAGGGGGGCTACTTTTATTTATGGGCCACAGTTAAGAAATTAAAGAAGGCTTGCCCCTCTGTTTTGCCAAAAAAAAAAAAAGTGAATCATAGGAAGATTGCTCTCTCTGGGACAAAACCACTCTCTGAATATCAGTTGTTATTGTTTTTAATTACTGCCATTACCACTGGCAGGTCTAACACGTACAAATAAAAGTAATACATGGCTATTTGAGGAGGGAGTAAGCTGTAATAATGAGGAAGATCAGGACAGACTACAAAAAGGATCTGGTGACCCGGAGGAAATTCAGACTTTGCATTAAAGAAGGAAGAGGTCCCATAGAAGGGCCTGTCTCTATTCATTGAGGCCCCAAAAAGAAGGACCTATAAATGATTTATTGCGACAGCAGAGGAAAATGCAGAAAGGGGAATAACTTGAAGAGGTATATACAGGGAATTGATATGCTGGCTATAAATGATCTCATTCCTACTTATTCAGCAGGTCAGTTTAGGATTTTAACTAGTCTAGCTTTCATAAAGAAACAAACGAATGAATGAATGAACGAACAGATAAATAAATAAATAAATAAATAAGCCATTTCATTGATTTTAAAATATTAAAAAATACTTTCCTCTAATTATTCTTGGCTTTCCCCCCATTCACACACTTTCTCTCTGCTTTTTCACCCTACCCTAATCAATTGAAAACAGTGCATTTTTTTTTATTATATATATATATATATATATATATATATATATTTTATAATATTATCCCTTGCATTCATTTTTCCAAATTACCCCCCCTCCCTCTATTCCCTCCCCCCGATGACAGGCAATACCATACATTTTACATGTGTTACAATATAGTCTAGGTACAATACGTGTGTGTGAATATCATTTTCTTGTTGCACAATAAACACTAGAATCCGAAGGTACATGTAACCTGGGCAGACAGATATTAGTGCTAACAATTTACATTCCCCTCCCAGTGTTTCTTCTCTGGGTGTAGCTACCTCTGTCCATCATTGATCAGCTGGAAGTGAGTTGGATCTTCTTTATGTTGAAGATTTCCACTTCCATCAGAATACATCCTCATATAGTATTGTTGTTGAAGTGTACAGTGATCTTCTGGTTCTGCTCATTTCACTCAGCATCAGTTGATTTAAGTCTCTCCAGGCCTCTCTGTATTCCTCCTGCTGGTCATTTCTTACAGAGCAATAATATTCCATAACCTTCATATACCACAATTTACCCAACCATTCTCCAATTGATGGACATCCATTCATCTTCCAGTTTCTAGCTACAACAAAAAGAGCGGCCACAAACATTTTGGCACATATATGTCTCTTTCCGCTCTTTAGTATTTCTTTGGGATATAATCCCAGTAGTAGCGCTGCTGGGTCAAAGGGTATGCACAGTTTGATAACGAAAACAGTGCATTTTTTTAAAAAAAATTTTCAATAATTTTCTTAAGGAATCTGAAGGTCAGGATCCTCCCTGAAAATTAGACTTGGTTGTCTTTTTTCTCTTTTCAGCTTACAAGCGAAGATCCTGAGATATTTGAGGTTTCATCAAGGTGCTTCTTTGTGTTAGTCCAGCTGTATGGAGGAGAAAACACGGACATTATGTCTCCAGAAAATATGGACAGCTTTGCTGAATTATTGAAGTCTAAGAAAGATCCCAAAGAACAAAAGTTGCTCTTGAAAGCCATAAGGAGATTGGTAAGTCAATACATATACTTTAATTGCCTTTATTTGTACACTCAAAGAAATCAAGCTTATTTCAAAGACATTAGCTTATAAAACTGTATTTGGTTTAAAACGAGTTTGGAATTACCTGTTCCTTTAATAAGCTCATCTAGATAGAACACTGACTCTGGAGTCAGAAAAAAAAAATTGGTTCTGATCCCTATCCCAGCACCAGTTTGTGCAATAAATACAAAGCATTTGAATGGTCCAACTAACACCTTGGGTTAGCCTTCTGAAGATTTCCTATTTACAAATCAATGGTCTTAGTAAGCACTTGGAAATTACTATTTTTTACATTTTAACATTTTCACAACAATTATGACTTTCTGTTCATTTCACTAGCATTGTCTTTATGTCCTTCATCACAATATGACTGGATCAACAACAGTGAAATTGGGAAGCACAGTCAGTTTATTAGTTTTAAAATGGGGCTCCCTACAGCTTGCTCTGTTAGGCCGCTCGTGTTGCAGCAGGTTACCTAGACAGTTGCTTACCAGAAGAATAGTTCTGGCCATGTGTGGAAGTATAATTTCCAGGACGTAGTGTATTATTGGGGGGAGCAGCCGTAGGGCAGGATGTCAGGATCTCCCACCCGGCAGGAATGGCAACGCGGACCATCCTGCCGCTGCTGGAGAAAGGCTGAGGGATTCTCATCTTTCTCATGGGCCTTCTCTGCACTTCCTCCTGGGCTCACCCATCTGTCTTCCAAGTCATGCTCGGATTTCTGAATAGCAGCTCTTTGCAGGGGGCATCTCTGGGGAAGCCGCCTGGAGTAACAGGAGGTATCCGGCTTTGAATCTGCAACTTCCTATCTGTGGGACCTTGAGCGAGTCACTTCCTCTCAGCTATAAATAAGGATTTGGGACTTCAAGGACTTCTGTTCTGAGTCTTGTAATCCACGTGTAATGAGGTCTAGGGGGTGTAGAAGCCAGCAGGTTGGTAAGATGTGGAAAATTCTGGGGAGCTGCTTTTGAGAGAATTGTGAGCCTGGGATGGGCATGGAGAGTCTGCCTTGGCCCACCTTGTTAACGGGAGGACCCTTTTTTTGCTGTTGCATAAATTTCATTGTTTTTAAAATAGCCCAAGCCAGCAGCAGGTGAGGGTTTTGCTGCATTCTCATCAATTAAAAAAACCTTTATTTGGGGTCTTAGGGTCTCCTCCTTCCTCTCCCCTGAGGTCACATAGCCCCCCCCAAAAAAATAGGAGCTCAGCTGATTCTTAGTGAATTCCATTGTCACCCCAATGATAAATGGAGAATCGCACTCTCTAAGTTTTTGTTCATAGGGGTTATTGCTTTGATAATATGTACTTGTAGTTATCATTTGACTTACTTGGTTGATAGGTGTTATTAATTTGATAATATATTCTTGTAATTATCATTTGACTCACCCAGATGAATGAGTTTCCTAAATTTTAAGCTAAATATGACATATCACAGCTTGGACTATGTAGCAGTAGTATCTCAATAAGGTAAATCAAGAGTGACTGGGCAGAAAGTAAGGGTGTCAATCTTCCCAGTTCCTGGTGAGAGGTAAGTAGAATCTGCTTTATTATTAAGTGAACAACAAGATTCCAGAATTTGAGGTGCAGAATGTAAAAGTGAAAGGTCTAAGAGCCACCATTGAGTGATAAACTCTTTTACATGGACTTGGCCAAGCAAAAATAAAAGCCCTTTGTTGCTCTGAAACAACAAAGGTTGAGAGCAGGTGTGAGTATCTTACAGAAGCTTTTTCTCAATTAAGCATTTATGTCATACCTACAACCCCAAGTTGCACAAACTTGAGAAAGAAAGCCAGCCCTACAAGGTATTATACCAGTATGTTTGAGCAGGCTCTCCCACCTGGAGCACCCTTACCATGAACAGAATAGGAGACCAAGCCACACAATGACAGTATTCTAGAGAAAAACAGCTTTGAAAAACTTTAGAACTCCGATGAATGAGTTGGGGTAGACGCAAGTCCAGAAAACCAAAAGCAAAACATGGCCCCCATCTCCTGACGGAGAGATGGCAGGCTTAAAATGCAGGCTGAGAGCTACTGCATTGGATTTACTGGACTATACATATCATGTATATGTTTTCTTTTTCTTAAAAAATAATTTTTAACATATGTCAGTGAGAGGGGAAGATAAAGAAAGGCTTGTAAAAAAAATAAGGTCTGGATTTTTTGTTTGTTTTTGGTGATTTGGGATTTTTGTTTTGTTTTGTTTTGTTTTGTTTTTAAGGAGCATGCTTGTAAAGAGAGAGAAAAGCAGTTTTTATTCATTCCTGGGTTGGAATTTACACTGACTTCTCAAAGGACTCCCTCCTCCTATCTAGGTCTCAGTGGTCCCAGAGAGACTAGTTTTAATTGCTGTTGAATCATTTCAGTCACGTCCAACTCTTTGTGACCCCATTTAGGGTTTTCTTGGCAAAGATACTGGAGTATTTGCTATTTCCTTCTCCAGATCATTTTACAGAAGAGGAAACAGAGGTAAACACAGTAAAGTGACTTGCCCAGGATCACACACAGCTAGGAAGTATCTGAGGTCAGATTTGAACTCAGGAAGATGAGTTTTCTCTGACTCCAGGCTTGGCAGTCTGTGCTGTATGATGCCCCCTACTGACCCTGCCAGGGATTAGGCTTGATTAATAATTACAGTTATATCATTTTTAAAAGAACATTTCAAGTTAAGGTGATAAAGGTTCCATGACTTGTTCACCTTACCTTTCATTACAGAGAGTGGTGAGTTCCTTCTTCTGTTAAAATTCCAAATCTTAAAATTACAGACACTACATTTTTATTTTTATTTTCTCTTTTCTCTTTCTTTCTCTCTCTCTTTCTTTCTTTCTTTCTTTCTTTCTTTCTTTCTTTCTTTCTTTCTTTCTTTCTTTCTTTCTTTCTTTCTCTCTTTCTCTCTCTCTTTCTCTCTCTCTTTCTCTCTCTCTTTCTCTCTCTCTTTCTTTCTTTCTTTCTTTCTTTCTTTCTTTCTTTCTTTCTTTCTTTCTTTCTTTCTTTCTTTCTTATAGAAAATTACAAGAAAAATCTATGCCTTCTAGTTCTGATCGTTAACATAAGAGAGATGTTAAATTTATATAATATCCTTCTTGAATGATCTTGTGCTCTAACCATACTGACCCATTCGAGATAAGAGAAAGGGTTTAACCTATTACTCTATATCTTGCCTTTAAAAATAGAGTAGAATATTTGTTGATGATCTTCAAGTTTTCTGAGAACCTCAGTGTAAAATCTTTTGTCATTAATGTGCATTTTCCTAGAGTATAGATAGGCAGGATCAGGTATTTAATCAGAATTAGCTACTCTGCAACCTGAAGTTGATTCTTTATAAGTTTTCCCTTGTTTTGGTCTTGAACATCTGTATTCTATCAAGACATATTTAGATATGGAATCATTAAGACCGAAAACCATAAGAACCCTTTAGCTAATGAGAGATCACTGCAGACCACTCCTATTCCTCCATCTCAGAGGTTAAATGGCCAAGATGGAAGGGGAAGCCATCAGAGGCAAATTAAAGTTAAAGACTTTTTCAAAATATCCACCCCTCAGCTTTGGACCCTCCCAAATCTGACCACGCCTTTACCTTTCATTTCTCCTTAAAGATTTACAACTTGACTTTTTTTTTTTTCCCTAGAAGAAAAATGCTGAAATAGAGGATTTTTTGCTTGTCTTCAGGGTAGAAAGCCTGTAAAAAATGAAAGAAAAAAATGGGATGAACTCCGTGTAAATTAGTGCTTTCCCAGCTATTCTTTTCACCTTCATTACAGATAGGAGGGTAAAAGTGCTCTTTCTCTAGCTAACACAGAAGAGAGGGTTGTTGCCTGATTGAATGAACCAAAGACAAGGCTCATTCACGTGCTAGTTCCACCTTGAATGTATAAGTGCTTGGGTATCTTCAGGTCCTCAGATGGATATGGGATCTCATAGTTCCATTCAGTGATGGGGATGGCAGCCCTTCCCTGCCCACCCATCCTGTGTAGCTCTTGTCTGGATCCTCCCAAAAGTTCATCCCAAGGCTCCACCCAAGCTGCTTCCTCACTTTCTCCTCCATTGGAAGGCCCCAGGTGAGGAGTCATTATCCCTTTGTTTAATGATACCCTTTACCCTTATTTCTTTTAATGCCTCAGCAAAACTTCCCTGAATTAGATTCCTCCTTAGCAGGGAAAGTACCTCTTGTTCTTAAGCCCCACCTGATGGAGGAGTGATGATAGAGAACTCTAAGCCTGGGGGACCGGCTGCAGAAAGGAACAGGACTCATAAATTAGGCCAGAGCGGCTGAATTGAAGCGTGCTTGCAGGGGAGTACTGAGTAGGGTTATTTCTGTTATATCTTCCGAGGAATCTTAAATTTTCTTGATGTATGAATGGGAGACATCTTGTTGGAAGAGCCTGTACTTGAAATAAAATAAGAGAAGCTTTGGGCTGTTAATCAACTGTTGGAATAACCCAGTCTCATTCTTTCTCCACTTACTACTTCTCCAAAAAGTTTATCCCGTGAAACATCTGTAGTACTTTCTTTTGAAGTTGATGACTGGTGTGATTCTTTAAGCAAAAAGAAAAACAAAACTCTTAATTTTTAATAATGGAATAGAATTGGACCCGACACTGTAAGGAACAAGCCTTGGGGCATTGGGTTTAGAAATAATGAACTTTATCAAATGTATTTCCTGACATTAGAAGATAGGAGGTATTTTCTCAGAATTCACAATCAATTTTTGTGTTGTCAATTGTTAAAGGGACTGATTTTTAGACATTGATCTGGCCATTGCTAGGTTGTGCGATTGATTGAAGTCGAGAAAACCACAGTCCAAAATCCTGACTCAGATACTTATTAGCCGTATGACTCCGGTTAGGTCACGTTATCTCTTTCTACCTCGGTTTCATTTTCTGTAAATAATAGCACTGACCACACCGTTTTACTGTAAACCTCAAAGAGCTATAGAAATGCTGGGTGTGATGATGATTGTGAAGGTGGTGCTGAAGATGAAGATGATCTAAGGAGAGAATCCAGTCCCAGTCTTCCTGGAAAGAGGCTCCAGCTAGAATATTTTCTCCCTCCTGACACAGCTTCAATCCAGCAAGAGCCTGACCCAATAGGAATGATAACCATATGCTAAGCTTCCCTAGAATTAGTTTTATGACTCTATAACCTACTCCCACAGAAATCAAAAACACATTTTGTAGCTCACTTAAGAGCGACCTATATATTTAGGATAAACCCTGAAAATTCCCATTCATTGGGGGTTATTATCCTGTCCAAATTATAGTAATTGTAAGTCACTGGAATGTAGTAAAATCTATGTAAGATGAATCCAGCTAGTTTGCTTCTATTATTAGTGAATATTATGACCTACCCATATGGCAAGATCATGAGTGGCTCTGTATAGCCGCTATTACTTAAAATGGAGATCTACTTGTTGATGGGAATCTTGTTAATGGTATGTCATTTATGGAAGTCTTTTCTTTAAAATAATTAATATTCAAAGTATTGCTAAGTATTAGAGAGAAGATAGTTTTAAAACTATTCATCATAATATGAAGAATGACCTTAAAAAACTGCTTTTTGTTCTCTAACCTAATAAATACTTAAATTTTTTCTAGTTTTATTTTTCAAAAATAATTTGAAACAGTTCTGTTGAAGAAAATGAATACTCTGTAGGTGGTTTGCTTAATGAAATTTGTTATCAGTTTTGGCAGACTTAATATACCAAAGTATATTGTTCTGTTTGTTTATTTTTTAATATCTCCATCTTCTGACTACGCAACAAAACTAGGAATGATTTAAAAAAAAAAGATATTTCAGTTGCAATTTTAAAATATTTATCTGAGAGTGGTTTTCAGTTTCATGCTGTTAGACAACCTACATTTCAAGATGCGATCTGACCTCTTTTCCCCAAGCTAAAGTTTTTGAGTTCAGGCACGTTGACAGTAAATAGAGATGCAGCATGGAAAATTTGAAGTAAGAAGCACCTAATCGTGTAAAACTCTGAACTATCATCAAATCTTTCTGCGCCTCAGTTTCTTTCTCTGCAAAATGGAGAAGGGAGTAGATGGACTTCATGGTCCTTTCTAATTCTAAATCCGTAATCCTGGGAAATCACCTCATGCTGTTTGTTTTTGTTGGTGATAAGAAGAAGGAGGTTTATAAAGCACTTTACAATGTGCTATTTCATTTGATCCTTACAACAGCTCTGGAAAGTAGATGGTATTATCATCCCCATTTTGTAGTTGGCAAAAACTGAGACAAGCGAATTGTCCAGGAATCACACAGCTGCTGAGTGTGAGACCACAGCTCAACCCAGGTGTTTGCAGTGGCAGGTACAAAGACCCTCTTCATCGCGCTGCCCACCTTCCCGCAAGTCCCTTAGTCACTTCTCTGAGGAGCTCCGAGGAGGTCACTGATGCCCTTGGACCGCAATGTTAACCAAGTCGTGATGCCGGCCGTAACTAGAGAACACAGTTTTGATTTTTTTTTCCCCCTAACAAACAATATGGCCTGTGCTGAGATGCCATACTCTAACGGCCAGAGTCTCTTTGGGACGGTCAGCCGCTGTTGTGAAGAACTTAGCCGGGGTTAGGGGCAGTCTGCGAGCTCAGAGCAGAGAGAGCACCTGGGAAGGCCCGCCATTATGCGGCCTTGCCTCAGAGCACCATCGACTGGACGTTAGCCCTCCCAAGGGCAATTTCCCAGTGTGACGCTCTGAGAGAACGTGATAGAATTCCACATTCGGTGGGTTTTGAAGCCTCTTTCATCTTCTGTTTCCTCAATTAGTTTTTCTATGGATATTGATGGCTAACTTTTTTCCTCCCAGAAATGTTCTACCAAAGCAATGTAGCCTATAAAAATGTCTGTGAGCTGATGTTGGTGGGAGAAGATGCTAAAGGCAGTGAGTGGGTGGCTCAGTGGATAGAGCTTTGGAACATGGTTCAAGAAGACATGAGACACTTCCTAGCTGTGTGACATTTACCCTCTGCCTCAGAATTCTCATCTGTAAAATGGGGATAAGAACAGCACCTGCCTCCTAGACCTGTTATGAGAATCTGTAATTGTCATTCACTTGCTTCAGTCATGTCTGACTGTTTGGGACCCCACTGGGGTTTTCTTGGCAAAGAGGCTGGAGGCGTTTGACATTTCCTTCTCCAGCTCATTTTACAGATGAGGGAACTGAGGCAAGTGAGGAAGGGATCTGTCCAGGCTCACACAGCTGGTAGGTGTCAGAGGCTGAGCTCAAACTCAGAGTCTTCCTGATTGTAAGCTCAAGGCTCTATCCGCTGCACCGCCCAGGTGTCCCTGTGAAGGTCTGAGGAGAGAATATTTGTGAAGAGCTTAGCCCGGCACATAGTAAGTGCTATATAAATGCTTCTTACCTGCCCCTTTCCTTTGCTATTCTAGCAGCATCTTTCATTCAAAAAATGGCCAAGGTCCTTATTCTAAACTAGCTGTATTCATCACTGCAGATCCCTGTACCACTTCCTGGGGAAAAATCCTTATCCTTCCTCTTAAAGTACATTTGTTAGGGATGGAATGGAAGCTCCCTGTGGACAAGTACGGTTTTGTCTGTCAGTACCTGGGCATACAGGAGGCACTCAATAAATACATGCTGATGGGTTAATTGTTATGTGCTCTGATAGAATTTCATTTAGCAATGAATGTGTCTAATAGAAACACACAGTTTGTTACATTTGTAATGTTATGTTTATGTGGATTCTCTAAATATGCAGATGTGGGAGATTTAGTAGATGATTTAAGAACTTGCTCACCGGGGGCAGCTAGGTGGCGCAGTGGAGAGAGCACCAGCCCTGAATTCAGGAGGACCTGAGTTCAAATCTGGTCTCAGACACTTAACACTTCCTAGCTGTGTGACCCTGGGCAAGTCATTTAACCCCAGCCTTAAAAAAAAAAAAGAAGAAGAAGAAGAAGAAGAACTTGCTCACTAATTTGGAACTAGGCCCAAAAAGTTGTCAAACTGTGCATATCCTTTGACCCAGCATTGCTGCTATTGGAATTCTATCCCAAAGAAATACTAAAGAGCAGAAAGGGACCTGTATGTGCCAAAATGTTTGTGGCGGCTCTTTTTGTAGTGGCCAGAAACTGGAAGATGAATGGATGTCCATCAGTTGGAGAATGGTTGGGTAAATTGTGGTATATGAAGGTTATGGAATATTATTGCTCAGTAAGAAATGACCAGCAGGAGGAATACAGAGAGGCTTGGAGAGACTTACATCAACTGATGCTGAGTGAAATGAGCAGAACCAGAAGATCGCTGTACACTTCAACAATGATACTGTATGAGGATGTATTCTGATGGAAGTGGAAATCCTCAACATAAAGAAGATCCTACTCACTTCCAATTGACCAATGATGGACAGAAACAGCTACACCCAGAGAAGGAACACTGGGAAGTGAATGTAAATTGTTAGCACTACTGTCTATCTACCCAGGTTACTTATACCTTCGGAATCTAATACTTAACGTGCAACAAGAAAATGGGATTTACACACATATATTGTATCTAGGTTATACTGTAACACATGTAAAATGTATAGGATTGCCTGTCATCTAGGGGAGGGAGCAGAGGGAGGGAGGGGAAATTTGGAAAAATGAATACAAGGGATAATGTTGTAAAAAAAAATTACCCATGCATATGTACTGTCAAAAAATTTATAATTATAAAATTAAAAAAAAAAAAGAACTTGCTCACTTAGCAGGCAGTTGAGGCAGCACCCTCCCTGGGGAAGGAGGAGACACAAAGGAAGGATGCCAGCGAGGAGTGGGGAGGGTCCACAGGGATGAGCCCTTGAGCCCCCTGATGGTGGAGGGAGTTCTCCTAGCTTATGCCTCCCAGCCCAGACTCTTCCCAGCAAAAGCAGGTACACAAAAGACAACAGGTGGGGAAGAGGGAGAAACTCATTTATACAAGCCAAATAGCAGGCAGAATTGTTTGCAGATTAGAAATACCCAAGGGTCAGGGGCTCTGTCTGGGAGTGAGATAAGATCTGATTTCACGAGAGAGAGAGAGAACCGTCACATAGGGGAGATGTCTTCTCAGATGTAGCCAGAAGTGTAGACACAGAAGGTCAAGGAACATGTATGAGACTGGTCCCATGGATGTCTAGGACTCCGAGAGCCATTCCAAGCCTTTCCTCCTCCCTGCCTCCATGCAGTGCCTTTCTCCGGGTCTGCAACCCAGTCAGAGCGAGAGGATGTGCGCCGTGTTTGGCTGAGAACTTTTCCACCAATTCAGCACCTGGACTCCTGTCTACATAGGGTGCAGCCCAGGGCTGACTGCAGAAGATCCAGCTAGTGTGGACAGAGGGGCCCACACACAGAGAGCACATAATATTCTGTGTGTGTGTGTGTGTGTGTGTGTGTGTGTGTGTGTCTCTCCTACCCCCCTCTTCCCTTCCTTTATTCTTCCCTCACTTTCTCCCTCCTTCTCTCTCTCTTCCTCCCTCTCTCCTTCCATATCTCCCTGTCTCCTTTTCTCCTTTCCCGCCCCCCACACTTGTCCATGTCTGTCTGTCTGTCTGTCTGTCTCTCTCTCTCTCTCTCTCTCTCTCTCTCTCTCTCTTCTATATCTGTCTCTCTGTATCTCTCTCTTCTATATCTCTGTCTCTCTGTATCTCTCCCTTTCCATACACAGATGTAGTACATATATGTGGGTATCTATATATATCCCAAATTTGTGTATGTATTTGTATACATATGTATAAACACACGTGTCTCCCCCCCCAAATATAGCACACAGACTATTTAGGAATGAGGTGCACGTTCCTGACGGGTTACTCAGAAAGATTTGGTTGCCACTTCACTCAGAGTTTCATGCATCCCCTTACCCTGCCTGTTTATGAACTTCACAGGGATCTTTTGTGTAATCGTTATGGACAGGTTTTAATGAAATTTGAGAGTCTCCAGAGATCACAGATACCGAGGCCTTTAACATTGTGGTGTTGCTTAGCAACCTCAAACCATTACATTTCCAGTCTCTGTAATAATATGATCTACTGCTCTTTGGCCAGAACCTGATGAAAACATAATGGAAATCATCCCTTCCCAAAGGTTGTGCTCCGTGAGACTTTGGGTGGGGAAGTCGGCCTTTGTCTGCCGCTTTCACAGCTGGGACTAATTTCAATCCGGGCTTAAAATAAAGTATTGTTTTATGAATGCATGGAGTGACAAGATGAAGCAATCTGATGGCGAGGGGATGATGAAGGGGATGATGATGATGATATGGAAATAATTCCTTTTGAATAATGACTTGTCAATATCATGGATAGAAATGATAATACAAGCCCCCCTCGCCTTGCCAAAACCCCAATCCAGCAGAACCTGTTTATGGACAACCCGTTAATGTGATTTTATGTCTTGGGGTGCTCCTTAATGACACTTTGAAAGAATATGAAATTCATTATTTTAATGCTGGAGTAAATCTTGAAGAGCCTTGTTTCTCCTGTGCAACCAGAAAAACGGAAGTTCGAATCTTGCCTCTGACGCTTCGTGGATCAGTCCCCCAGGCTGGAGATGTGAAACACGTAGCCCGCAACACTCCAGAGCCCCGTCGGTACCAGATTAAAATGTAGTTGGGAAGTATTTAACAAAACAACAATGAAGCAAAGACCGTATTAGATTTTAAAACTAAGTCAAAGTGTGGAGGGATCTTGATAATTTAGGGGCCCTTGTTTCTATTTGCGTTTGACGAGCCTGGCCCGGACAACTTTCTAAGTCTGCTACAAAAAAGCTGACGGGCATTGGTGGAGAGAGTTTCCATACCTGGAATTTACAAAACAGTTAAGTCACAGGTCTGACCCCCCTTTTACTCCCCACCAATAAAACCTTACTCATTTGGGTTAACTAGCTAGAGAGGCCAATCTAACTTAGTAAAAATGCTACAGTGTCTTCAAAGAAATGTAGTTTTGCTACTTTGCAGAGCATTTAATAACAAAGGGATGTCCATGAATTGTCTTTGCTTCTTTTTGTATCCCCGGCTCTTAGCACGGAGCCTGACACGTAGTAGGCTGCTTAATAAATGTTTTTTGGAGTGCATCGAAATGACAAAAAGGCAGTTTCAAAGAATGCTGGGTAGTATGAGCTGAGGGAGAATAACATGAGGGGAACCAGAGGGAAAAAGTATATAGTCATATGTATCTATCTATATATCTATAGTATGTTAACACTGAGAGACTTGAGAACATAGATCAATGCAAGGACTGTCAATGTCGCCTAAGAACTGATGGTGAAGCATGTTACCGTCTCCTAACAAAGATGATGGACTTAGAGACGTATTGTTGACAGGACTTCTTTGTGGATTCATTTTTGGTTAACTTTACTTTTGTTTTATAAGGTTCTCCCACCCACCCTTTTAGTTTTTTATTGGGGAGATGTGTGGAGAGAGGGAAAGGGAGATTAGCAGTAGGGATGCCAACAAAAAAGTGCCTTTGAAACATTTCTCAAAATGTCTAAAAGAGAACAGAAGGGAGGTCAGAGAGAAGCACACAAAAGCAGGACAGTTTTGAAATTAAAGTATGGAATTTATTATGTGCTCTTTTTTTTTTTTAAAAAGGTACATGAAATAGAGATGCAGGCTTTCGTATTTGATCCTCTTTTTGAGTTCTGCTGTAGGTATGCAAGTGCTTTTATTTTTAGTATTTAAGTTCAGAATAAAAAATAAGAGAGAAGCTCATTGCTTGGGGCAAATTAAATGTCAACAGATAACAAAAGGAAAGCAAAACTACTAAATTTTTATTTGCTTTCATCTTCTCTGTCAAGGAAAATTATTTCCAAATGTGAACATAAGATATAGGTAATAAACATGGACCAACATAGGAAACTAATAATATTATCCTCTTTAAATGATTTCAGGTCTTAAGACCTGAACGAATTTTATCCCAAGATGCCAAAAAGAGTTGCAGCTGTGCTTGTAGACTCATTGTAGTGTTTGAGAAAATATAAAGAATAGACAGCGGTCCTCAGACTTTTTAAATAGGGGCCAGTTCACTGTCCCTCAGACTGTGGGAGGGCCCGACTATAGTAAAAACAAAAGCTCACACTCCGTCTCCGCCCCTCAGCCCATTTGCCATAACCCGGCAGGCACAAAAACGTCCTCAGCGGCTGCATCTGGCCCATGGGCCGTAGTTTGAGAACCTCTGGAATAGAACAAGTATGAGAAGATTGAAGCCAGGCACGTATTCTAAGTCTTTAAAAGTTTAAGAAATGAGGTAGATTTGGATAGCTATTATTGATCAGTGAGTTTGATGTCAATGGTAACATTCTGTGACATGATTTACGTTTACGTGTATGTGTGTATCTTTGTTGTTATTTTCACTCATGACTCCATTTGGGGTTTTCTTGGTAGAGATAATGGATGAATTGCCATTTCCTCCTCCATCTCATTTTATAAATGAGGAGACCGAGTCAGAAAGGGTAAAGTGGCGTACCCAGAGTCAGACAACCAGTAAGCGTCAGGAGTCACATTTGAACTCACAGAGAGGAGTCTTCCTGACTCCAGGTCCAACATTCTATTCACTGTAGCACCTGGCTCCCCTTGTATAACTCCAGTACTAGATTTAGAAAAGGAAGCAGGGACAGTGTGGCTTCACTAGACACATAAGGGCATGTTATACCAAATAATCTAATTTCAGTTTCTGAGAGAAATACAAAACTGATTGTTAAGACAGGAACCATCAATAGCACAAGATATCTTATTTTCATCAAGGTATGTAACAGAGTTTCGTGTGATATACTTGTGAAAAGGAATAGAAAAATATGGACCAGATGATGATATAGTTAAGAATTTAAAATAGTTCTTAAAAAATAAAAACAGTAAAAATAATATTATAGTTAATCATGGCTCAAGGTTTACAAAGAGCAAAACCAACACTCTCTCTCTCTGATCATGATAACCCTGTACAATGGATTCATTATCCTGGGTATCATTATCCTTAAACTGAAGCTCAAAGAGCATTGTGGATGGATGCCAGCCTGGAGGAAGGCCTCTCTGGGATGCTGTTGGAGGGCTCTGCCTTTTACCTTTGCTATGACAATGTTTGTATCCACGATCTAGATAGTTACAGTGGGCATGTTGGTCGGAGTTTCAGATGACCGAGCTTGGGAGGATAGTTAATACAATGGATCACAGAACTGAGATTTTAAAACATCTTAGTAGCCTGGGGCAGAGGGCCCAAACTAACACTATTACATTTATTGGGGACAAATGTAAAAGTCTGCTCTTGGTTTCAAAGAATCATCTGCAGGGATTCAGAAAAGGAGAAAGACCTATTGGAACAGTATTTCATGTGAAATAACCTGCTGGGCAGGCGGGCTTAGGCTGAACCAAAAGTGGGATGTATGGCTGATAAAGACGACAAAAAAAAAAACCAAACTCAAAAAACAAAAAATGGCTTCTGTCAACCTAGGCTACCTGAATAGAAGTTGCTGTCAAGCTGAGACAAGAAGAGCCCGGCTGTTCTCTGCACTAGTTCTGCATAGTATTGGATTTAATTCAAGGCACTACATTTTAAGAGGCAATCTTGACAGACTAAGGGTGACCAGTTTGGTGAAGAGTCTGAAAATCATGTCATATAGTAGACAGATTTTTAAAAGGAGGTGGGGGGAGAATCTGGAGGAGACAAACCTTAGAGTGATATCAAAATTGTTTCATAGCCTGGAAGGATGGCCATGTAGACGAGGACTTACTCTGGATAGATAGCTCTAGAATGGGGGCTCTTAGCCTTTGTTATATGATGAGGCCCTCTGGCAATCTGTGTGTCTTCTCAAAATAATGTTTTCTAAAAGCACAAAGAAACCAACTATATTGAAGTACATTGATATCTATCTATCTATCTATCTATCTATCTATCTATATATATATATATATATATATTTTTTTTTTTAAAGAAAATTTTTAAGAAAAAATCACAGACCTCTGGCTTTGGTTATTGATCAGTTATTTTAGTCATGGCTGACTCTTCATGTCCCCATTTGGAGTTTTCTTGGCAAAGATATTGGAATGATTTGCCATTTCCTTCTCCAGCTCATTTTACAGTTGAGGAAACTGAGGCAAAGTGATTTGCTTAGAGTCAAGTAACTAGTAAGTATCTGAGACCATTAAATTCAGATCTTCCTTTTTTAAATGTAAGTTTCTATTTTTCTCCAATTACACGTAAGAACATTCATATTTATTATTATTATTTTGAGTTCTTAATTAGTTCAATGAAAATATTAGACTAGATGACCATTGAGCTCCCAGCTCCACAGATCTGTGATCCGACGGCATGTGCTTTATACAAGGTGTCCCCAAATCTCTGCATTAATTATTAAAACTTCTTAAGTCTTTTATGGCACCCTGAATTGTAGGTACGTCTTACTGCTTACCAGGGCATCCGTCATTTGCTCCAAGCATCGGTAGCTGTTCTATTTCCTGGTGCTGTCCCAATGGAGCTATTTGTTCTGTTTCATTGTGTGCTCATCTCAACTCTTTTGAATCATTATTCATTTCCTTTCACAAAGCACTTAAACACCTATCTTACACAGAGGACTTGGGTAGTCTTTGTTCTTGCCCTCTTTGTGATCATGTATTTAATCATCATTTGAACACAGACAGAACAGCCAAATGTTTCATAAATACTTCATTTTGAGATATTCACTTCAATTAACGGTAAATATGTGCTATGTGCAATTCACTGAACTGAACCAATGGAAACCAGAGTTTATGTAAAACCAAGTCAGCATCTATTAAGCACCTAACTATGTGCCAGATACCATACTCTAAGGGCTGATATTTAAAAACATGCTTCCCTTTAAGGAAATTATAATCAAGTTATGGAGTATGTCGCTTGAGGTCACATAAGTATATATGTTACATGATAACTTGGAATAAGGGCAAAGAACCCTAAAAAAGTAAGATAATTTTAGCTAGAAAAAATCAGAGAAGGCTTAATGGAAAAGGTGGTTTTGGAGGAAGAGATGGATTTCATTAGGAAGGAGTTTCTCTTTTCTCCAATGCAATCTTCACCCAGATACAAAAATATTTACTTTAACTTATAAGTATGACTATGACTCTCTCAAAAATGTCCCATATTTCTCTACTACTTGTAGTTTCTTTAAAAGTCCTTAGAAGCCTGGTTTAAACATAAATCCTTTTGAAAAATAATTTTATTATAAATTTGGTAATAACCATCAAAAGTAAATCTAATAAAAAAGCTAAATATTATCATATAAAACCATAATATCCCTATTTACAATTTATTCAAGTAAGAAATGTATATATTATTATCTTTAACAAAATCATAATGACATTTTCTTCCAGATCTTTTTCTGATATTTTTCTTGTAAGTTCTAATAATAATAGTTGTGATTTATATAGAGCATTAAGGTTTACAAAGCACTTCACATATATCTAGTGTATGTATTTTAATTTTCCTTTCTCTATCCAGTCCCTTGATATTTCTTTATTCTTTATATTTCTTTATATTCTTCATATTTGCCTTTTTATGGCACAATATTCCATTACATTGATATTATTAATGTTGTCTATTTATCCATTTCTCAATATTACAGTAAAAATTGTTTATAGTTTACGATTACAAATAAAACATATTAATATTTTTGTGTAGTCTCTTTTCCATCTATTAATATTTTCAGGCCATAGTTCTAATAGCAGGATCATTATGTCAAAAGGCACGATCAGCCTCATAACTTTGTATTTTGCCAGATTTATTTCCAAAATGATCACCCTGATTCATAGTTCTTTTCTCTAGCACTGTGACTGTACATTTTTCCCATAGCATCACCACCATTGAATATTATAACTTTAAACTATTTTTGCTAATAGATATATCTCGAGTTCTTTTAAAATTTAAGTTTTGGGGGCAGCTAGATGGTGCAATGGATAGAGCACCAGCCCTGAAGTCAGGAGGATCTGAGTTCAAGTGTGGTCTCAGACACTTTACACTTCCTAGTTGTGTGACTCTGGGCAAGTCACTTAACCCCAAATGCCTCAGGGGAAAAAATTAAACTTTTTCAAATTACTTTTTTAGGTAATTGCTAATTCTTCTTTTAAGACCTACCAGTTTATATGCTTTAATCATTTAAATTTTTGTAAATGGCCATACACATATAAATTTGTCAGCTGCTCAGAGATTTTGGATATCAGATCTTATCAGCTACATTTACTACAAATATTTTGCTCTCAATCTATTTCTTTTCTTTTAGTTGAAGTCCTTTTTTTGTTGTATAAAACCCTATCATTTTTATATAATCAAGTCCACATCTTTAGTCTTCTAAATTTCTTCCATATGTTCAATAGATAAAAAAATTTTCTACTTTCCACTACTGTTATAAATGACATCATTTTTTCACATTTTTTTCTATTTCAATAACCAATCCATTAAAAATTTATTGTAGCACATTGTAAGGTATTTTATGCCTTTTACTTTTCTTTCTAAATTGCTGGTTCTGTTCCATCCATCTCCTTTTATTGCGTCCAGATCATTTTGATATTACCACTTTATAGCATAATTTGAGCTCTTTCCTCGCCTATAGATTTTTGAGCAAGGGAATGACATATTTAGACTATATATGTATACAGAAGATTATTTTTAACATTTTATTATTTTAGTGTGAAAGACAGATTACAGAGTGGAGAGATTCAAGGCAGAGTGACCTATTAAGAGACTCATAAAATACTTCAGATGAGAAGTAAGAGGACAAATATGAATGACACTGTAGATAGAGATGGAATTGGGAGGATGTGGCAACTGATGGAATGTGGGGTATAGGGCAAAGGAAAAAAAATCTTAGAAGATTCTAAGACTTTGAGCCTTGATAAGTTACTAAGAACACAATAAAGCCATCAAAAGAATTTGGCAAGAAAAATGTGAGGGTCTTTTGGGGGGAAGATTCAGTTAATGTGGAATTTTGAGTTGCCATGGTGACATCCAAGTGAAGCTATATCTCTTAAGACAGATGGAGAATCAGGGTTAGAACTCAAGGGAGTGAAAGAGGCTGAGGGTCAAGTTGCTCACTGAATAACCTCAATCTTCTCAGCAAAGAAGGAATTGTGGGCAGAGAGAGAGCTAAGATGAAATTGTAGACTTAAGGAAGAAGAGAAAGGTTTAGAAACAGGCCCTGTGGGTACCATGATAGGAAAGCAGATTACCATGGAACTCTGAGAGCCCAGATAACTTAGTTAATTTGAATTGGTAGTTAATACATTTGATGGCTTTAAGAATAGAACCAAAGAAAGCCAATGTGGTGGCAAACCAGGGTTGAGGAACTATGGGAAAGACAAAGGAGCAAAGGATTCAGAAGTAGAGCACAATTTCTTGTTGTAGTTAATAGCAGGGAATATAAGGAAAGTGACATAAATATTTCCATGGAAAACATCTTATATCTCTAACATGACTGAAATAAAACTGATTAAAATCACTTGTCTGGAAGATTCAACTTTACTCTTTTTTTTCCTACAAAGAAATTCATTCTCATTTGATGTATCCTTAAAACACTTTCTTCGCTACTTAGGGTTAGATACAGGTTTCATTTTTAGAAGACACATTTTCTGTATTTTCAAGCAACATTTTATTTTAATCTTGCTTTCAAGTGAATTTTGTGGCTTTATCAGAAAAACTGAATAATTTTATTTTTTTTAAATAATTGGAGGAGTTATGTATGAGATTATTAGGAAATATCTTACATTTAAAAAACTAATCAGAGGTACTTGAAAAATATTTTTGGAAGCTATATTTGAATATTTAATAAACATCATAGAAAAAAATCCAACATTTTAAATAGCTTCATTTAGCTATGCAACATAAATTTATACTTCAAGAGTAAATATATAGTATTATTTTAATAAAACAAATATGTAATTTTGAATCTCTAAGTATTTTAAAACTTTAGATAACTATTTCTTCTCAAATGTTTGATAGTTGATAATGCTTCAGACATTATCATTGGAGATCCTTAGTAAAGCCAGCTGGTCTCTGTGACATCTTTATATACTTTTTCTGAGATAGCAAGACAGTGTTATTAGTGTTTAGAGAAAAAAACTGTTTATATATCATGGATCAATTCACTTCTCTCAGAGTTCTAGGCAACTTTCTAAGATTATTCAGTTGTGGGGGGAATAGGAGGGGCTTAGTTCGAGTTGTAGTTTCCTCTCTTGGAAGTTTCCTCACCTAAGAGTTCCCCCAAACTAGTAAAATCAAGAATTTTACTCCCAATTCCTATCACTGCCATATTTATATAAAATGTATCTATGTAAAGTATGTGTTTATTTCCCTCCCTCTTCTCATTCTCTCACTCTCTCGCTCTTCTCTCTCGCTCTTCTCTCTCGCTCTTCTCTCTCGCTCTTCTCTCTCGCTCTTCTCTCTCGCTCTTCTCTCTCTTTTCTCTCGCTCTCTCTCTTCTCTCGCTCTCTCTCTCTTCTCTCTCTCCTCTCTCTCTCTCTCTCTCTCTCTCTCGCTCTCTCTCTTCTCTCTCTCGCTCTCTCTCTTCTCTCTCTCGCTCTCTCTCTTCTCTCTCGCTCTCTCTCTTCTCTCTCTCGCTCTCTCTCTCACTCTCTTCTCTCTCTCTCTCACTCTCTTCTCTCTCTCGCTCTCTCTCTTCTCTCTTCCGCTCTCTCTCTTCTCTCTTCTCTCCTCTCTTCTCTCTCTTCTCTCCTCTCCTCTCTCTCTCCTCTCTCTCTCTCTCCCTTCTTTTCTCTTTCTCAGCTAATTTTCAGGGTATGAGGAGACTTCCTAGTGGTTCTATTTGCATTTCTCTTTTTGGTGATTTGGAGCAATCCTTCCTATATTTGTTAATAATTTCCACTCCTTGTTCAATCTTCAGCAGTTCATATGCTAAAATTAGAATGATATAGTGATTAGTGTGGACCCTGCACTAGGATGGAATTCAATTCCATAGAAGTATTCTATATTTTTTTCTGTTTTCCAAACCTTTCCAAGCGATCAATGCCAAATGATTTTGTCATTAGAAAAAAGAATTTGCAGCTCTTCTTTTGAGACTTGTTTGTTCACAGCCTTTGATGTTTTGGAAATATATTTCTTGATGTTCTCCAATAAGGCATTATTTTCCTTTGAGTAACAGAAAACAAAGTTATGATATTCAGATTAAGCCTAATTGCACTAGATCAAGTCTACCACTCTTTTTTTTTCAATATTAGTGAATGGCATTAGGGAGGTAAATTCCTATTAATCATTTTTTGTCACCCAATTTTGAATGAAACTGGACTGTGCAATGGTAACAAAAGGAAATGGAAACTGATGGACTTGATGCTTCTGGACCAAAAAAAAAAAGGGAATCAGCAGGTTCAGGCCAGTTCTTCCATTTCACTCATCTGTCCCTGAGGAAAGAAAGTCCTCTTAGTTATTCTCTATTTTCCTTTTTACAGGAATGCCACAGGGAAAGGAATAAATCAGAGTCAAAAATTGTCTTCTTTTTTTCTTAGGCAGTGATTATATTGCTAGCTTCCATGTCCATTTCAGGAAGAGCACTGGCAGAGAAGTCCAGGTTCGTGGGGCATCTGAGGAGCGAAGGCCTTCTCGGTGATAGGGTCTGGACCATTTGCCTCATTTTCCATTTGTCTTGGTGTTTGAGACCATGACAGGCCGCCACATACTGTCAAGACATCCTCAGAGTTTTTCTTCTCTCCCTTACTGTAGGACAGATCTTTCTCCAGTTTCTAAGTAAAACGTAGATATGGCTGGGAACTAACTCTGGGCTGTGACTCTTCCTTTGTGTCTTTGACTGCCGAGGACTTTGGGTCTCACAATCTGTCACAGAATTCAGAGTATATCTGCTTGTGCTTGGCAGGCCAGGTGTATGTAGTATACAACATCCAGAAAGGGAAGTATCACTCTAATTAGCGTTCTCTGATACATTTACTTCTGGAAAGCCTGCTGCTGACTTTTAAAAATAGAGCACAGGAACATTTGCTTCAAGTTGGCGAAACTTTTTTGTTTTTATTATCCTTAGATTTTGTAATGATTCAATGGTCAGAGTTTTCAAATTTTTTTCATTTTTCATTTTTTATTTTTTTGGGGAGGAGGGAGAGAAATTAGTGAATTTTATAGAAACTTATTTTAAGAAATAAAAACAGATCTTTAAAAAAATCATTTGGGGCCAGCTAGGTGGTGCCATGGATAGAGAGCACCAGCCTTGAAATCTATAGGACCTGAGTTCAAATGTGGCATCAGACCCTTAACACTTCCTAACTGTGTGACCCTGGGCAAGTCACTTAACCCTGATTGTCTCAGCCAAAAAAAAAAAAAAATTCATTTTCATCATCTTTCTTTTTCTGAATTTTGGTAATGGGTATTAGTTTAAGCAGTATAGAAGTCACAAAATGAAAAACTGAGAAATCTCAGTGGATCCTTAGCAATACTAAAAAGGAAAAACACTAGAAATGGACTAGAGAGAAAGGCACGACTAGAGAGAAAGGACACTGGAAACTTCTAGTTTATGGTGAAAGGAGCACGTCCTGTACGTTATGAGTCTCTTTTATAGCTTTTCTGACAGGATTCCAAAGTCTCGTCAGCTTTATTTGAACCAGATGAAGTGGATCAGCAAGGCTTGACTCAGCAGCCTTTCCCATAAGCACAAAAGGAGCTTCTGTCGCTGGTCCCCAAAACCATGGATCAGCCTTTTTGTATCTCAATCCACACGGAGCCAAACAGTAAATAGAGCTGCTCATGATTTATGCATGGAAATAGGTTATCCCATCTGGCCTCCCTATGTCTCTTGACCCTTCCCTAACTCCTTCCCTGCTGCCAGCACATAATCCCCACTCTCCGGGGACTCAGGTGCCTGTCTGCCAATTACTGGAGGCCTCTCTCCATCTCCCCGGGGAGCTTGGGCTGTCTTGTTAGGCTTAATTACTTGACCGGAGAGAACTGGAGCCTGAGCTATCAGTCTCATCAGTGGTTCTAGGACTTTGTGTTACCTGGAGCAGGGCCCTGAGCAGAGGCCTCGGTTGGCTGGGCCCTTGGATGGAACGGAACTGCAGCCTGCCGGACAATGGCTCCATTGCTCTTACCTTAACCTCAAAGAAACTGGGCTGTACATCAAGGTCACGGTAAGATCACTCGGAAAGGTGTTGTTAAGTCTCAGCAACCAATTGGTAGTATTCCTCACTTGTAAAGTATGGGGATTGGACTAGATCTCGGCGAGTACTGAACCTTTTTTGTATCACAGACTCCTGTGTGGGCCTTTCTCAGAATACAGCTTTTAAACACACACAAAAAACCCAAAACACATTGGATTCCAAAGAAAATCAATTGTATTGAAATACAGTTATCAAGATTTTTTTTGAAGTTTATAGATTCCACATTAAGAATCTTCTTAGAAGAGATGATCTCTTAGGTCCCTTTCAACTGGACTTCTGTGTCAATCTGTGGTATCCAGGCATCATAGGGGCTATTGGGTATTTCTAAACCTTGAATCTTGTAACGTAACCAATAAATGTCCCCTGTTGTGAGATATTTACGAATCAAGGATTATGTGGCTCTTTAAACTTTCAAAAGTTGTCTCATGAATCTTTTTTTTTTCAAATCACCTCCTTCAGTAAACAAAATATTTGACAAGTCCATTGCTAATAATCAATTTTATTCATCTGTGTGACTGCTTTTTAATATTCAAAAAAGTCATTTAAAGGTTCAAATTATTGTCACCTGCTCTCTTGGATAACGAAGGACAAAAAAACAACAAAAAACAACAAGAAGTCCCTGAATGTTCATTTAAATTAAATTAAATTTAAATTCATTAAATTCCTAAATTATTAGAAAACTCCTTTGACTAATAGAAATCAACACCTTTTCTGCAACTTAAGAGTTCCCTGGGGCCCGAAGAGGTGAAGTCATTTGCAGCAGGGGCCTTGTGAGTGGTAGATGTCTGAAGTGGGACAGCTCTGACTCTGAAGCCCACTGTCTCACTGCACCTGGCTGCCTCTCGTTGGTTTTTAGGTGTGCATCTGAAGGCAGCAGTTCTGGCTTTCCAGGCCCATGATGCAGTTGCTGTCCATTTGGAGAGCTGCTAGAGTATAGGAAGGAGGTCCTGGGTTTCAGGTCCCCCAAACTGGAACCAGCCTTTTGGGGGCCCAACAAACCTTTATTAAGTGATCAAGATTTTGGAACACCCTGTTGTATTCTGGAGACACAAAAACAAAAGCAATCCAGCCACTCCATGTCTTTTAGACAGGTCTCCATGGTAGGAGTGGGAGGCAGGATGGGAAAGAAATATTTGTGCAGCAAAGTTAATGCAGCATTCTTCCAGCAACAACTGGAAAGCCCTCCTAGAAGGGGATGTCTGACTGACCTTCCCAGGACAAATGGAGGCTCCAAGGTGTGTGTGTGTGTGTGTGTGTGTGTGTGTGTGTGTATGAAATTATGAGGGGGATTAGATCATCTCTGAATTTCCTTGCTGCTCCTGCATTCTCATCTCTGATTCCCCCATTCTCTAGAGCACTGGTCCTCTCCAGCTATTTGGTTCTGAACATGACAGACAAGTATTGATAGGCAAGAGGGATTGAATTATAGACTCTCCCTCCTTAAATTTTCTCATGCTTGATCAAACATAATAGGGAGTGATTGTAGAAGAGCTGTTGATAATACTGGCACATTTTTTCCTTATTGTATCAAATTGACCTTTTTCCTTGTTCCTTTATTACTCTGCCCTTTCTTTAAAAAAAAAAAAGTCCCCAAATAAAGAAATAAACCAATCTGATTATCTGTTGTTTTTTGAAGTCTCATCGTTCCAACTTAACCTTCTGTTTGCCACAAAATTTGCCTCTTCCTATTTTTCTCTCTCACAGAAATCTCGCATAGTGGATGTTTAATATAAAAATTTGTTGGCTAAGTTGGCAGATATATACCCCTCAGCTCCTTTCTGACGGTACTATTTGGGAAAGTTTGACGATCGCTTTGCCATTAATTAGTAGGGCAATTCATGAACCACCTTGGTCCTCAATTTCCTCATTTGAAAAATGAGAGAGGGATGGATGATCTTTAAGGACCCTGACAAACCTAAAACATATTATTCTAATTTTCCTGATTCCAGGCCTTACACCAACTTGCCTGCTCTCCGTTGCCCAACCTAGTTTCATGTGGTCCTCAGAAAAACCCATAGCATTGGGAAGTGCCCAAGCCAGGATCAAAGCCCCTGAAAGTGGCTGCTACCACTTCAGTGCGATGGCTCTGCCAGGAAATATCACAGTCCTGAAGTCACATGTCTGTTTTACCTGTAATATATTTTCTGGAGATTAAAAAGCTGCAAATGGGAGTTGTGAAGATGCTAATTTTACAGTGAGTCAGAAGAAATTGTCAGGCAACTAGAAACAGAAAACAATTGGAAGGGCACCGAAGGCTTGAGCTAAATAATAGAGGAAAGCACTGAAAAAAAAACCAGGTGTCTGAGAAGAGAAACACAAGGAAGGAATTAAAGGACAATGAGGGATGGAGAAGGTATAACAGGTGTGTGGCTAGTGAGGAGGGGAAAGTGGAGGAGAGAGTCATGGAATGGAAAAGGAAATGACTTGGAAGATGGGGGAGGGGGAGCAGTGGTGGTAGGTAAAAGGAGGAGGAAAAAGGAGAAGGAGGAAGATGAAAAGGAGGAGGAAGGGGAGAAAGAAGAGGAAGAAAATGAGGAAAAAGAAGAGGAGGAAAATCAGAAGAAAAGAAGAGAAGGAAGGAAGAGGAGGAAGAGAAGGAAGAAGAGGAGGAAGTAGGAGGATATATACATACATATATATATTAGAGTCCTGTAGCTGGGAGAGTTATTGAGTAAATGGTAGGAAGAGGAGATTAATAATTCTGGTCTGGATGAAATATAGGGAAGAATAAGGAAGTCAAAGAAAAAGTAAAAAATTCAAGAACTGCCGTGAAATTAAAAAAAAAAAAGACAAAAAAACCCCAAAAAAACAGGTTGAGTGTGGGTGGAGTTCAAGGGTCTGCAGAGAATACAGTTTGACTGGATTTGAGGGTTTGGCCTAGATTATAACAGGAAAAGATGGCATCTTTGGAAAGTCATAGTTTTTTGAAATCTAATGCTTTATTTCCCCCTGAATCCTATTCTTACAGTCTAAGCAAGCTCCTGCCAGGTAGATAGTGATATCTGAACTATAGTCCCATAGTTTAAGACTTCTGATGAGACACTGGTAGCAGAGAAAGAGATAATATAATATATTCTTCTTTTTAAAAATTCTAAAAAAGCTTAATAAAATGATCAATGAAAATAATCACATAAAGAATGAAAGTAAAAAATAATATCATATATAAACATTTATTATAAGCTGAACATTTTAACAAAATAGAACCAAACAAATTATATTCTTACTCCAGAGGAGCTATAGCATCATCCATGTGGTATTCCTTGCATCAAGGCAGATCCCATCCCAATCATGCCTTTGTCATCCTAACTTTCCTTCTTTCTGAGGGTCTACCTGCTATGCTGGGAGCCCTCAGCTCAATCTCTTCAGATGATGTGCTTACCATAGAGCACAAGGAAGTTCATCAGTCACCCCTCACTTTGCCTATGTAATTAACTTATTTGTTTTCCCCTCCAGTTCACATATTTATCTTTTGAATCCTATGTACTGCCTTTCTTGCCTAATTCCTCATTTGTAATGTGTTACAGAAAATTCACATCCACCATGGGCCCCTCCAGTGTCTTCTGGGTCATCTTTAGTTTCAACTCTTTGAAGTTTGAGATATTCTATGGGTTTTGTTTTTTTTTGTTTGTTTGTTTTGTTTTGTTTTGTTTTGTTTTCCCCTGAGGCTGGGGTTAAGTGACTTGCCCAGGGTCACACAGCTAGGAAGTGTTAAGGGTCTGAGACTAGATTTGAACTCGGGTCCTCCTGAATTCAGGGCTGGTGTTCTATCCACTGCGCCACCTAGCTGCCCCTATTCTATGGTTTTTAGCCAAATGTCACCAGCAGAATGTTGGTATTTAAAAAGTTGGACCTTTATTTCAAGGGATAGTTTAAGCAGATTAAAAGAAATGGAACAGTTTTCCAAAATCAGTTCATGCCCAGTTCATTGACTGTTTTCAGTTTTTGTCTAAGACATGAATCAATGCATGAGCTTCGCAGGTGATCTATTCAACAATCTGTCAGTCTGTCTTCTTTGTTTGTTTTTTCCTATCTGTATAATTAGGCCTGATGCTTTTGAACGGTTATGCAACTTTTGTGTGAAGCTCTGCAGTATTTTGGGTTTGAGCAACCCAAATAATTAATATAATAGAGTCCCGAAATGGGAACATGCAGCGGACCCCCTCATCTATGCAGAATCCATCATTGATTTGAACTCTGTAACAGACCTCCTCCGTGATGGTACACAAACTCCTTATCTCTCTTCTCCTAATTTTATGCTCTACCTGATTTTAATTTACCAACAAGAATCATCTAACAAAGTCTGTCACTGGTTTCAAAGAGCTGATGTAAATTTTGGTATACACATGGAGACACTTTTCTGGAGAAAAGCCAGTAAGGCAGCTTCGGAGCCACTGTATCAAATGCATTGGGGTTTTTTTTTTAATGGTTTATAAGCAAAAAGGGGAGGATCTTGTATTTTCCTTCCTTTCAATCTGTAGGATGATTTTAAAATTTCAGACTGTTGTGAAATATGATTCAAGAAAGCCTATCTGTTGGTCTCTACTAGCTTTAAATCTGTAATCCTCATACCTTATCTTTTTAATGCATTTATAGAGTATTCCAATAAAAAAGATGTTTAGATGGGTGAGTAGATGTACATGTTGGGAATAATTAATATTCTTTCATTTTGGCCTTTCCCCAAGCCTTTTGTATCTTCTCTTCAAGATACCTTGAGAGTCTATTATACAGTGACCTCAAAATTATACCACCTTCAACATGGACCTCTTCTGTATACATTTGGTCTCATCCAGCTGATTTTCACATTTTTTTCTTATGTGCCATTTCCTGAACCTCTCATTTGGGATTTTGATGTTAGATTTCAAATTGGTGTTTCCATTACTGATTATAAAAGAAAATGCTCTTTATAAAAGCCTTTGTAAATATTTCATCTGCTTGTTATCTCTCTTTCAATTTCATCTCAAAGGCCTTAATATCCATTTGATTAATAGAATAGGATCTGTCACTAAATTTTCTTTAAATCTATTTTTCCTTCTAATGTTTCTCTGCAGGTGATACTGTTCATAATATTTGATCATTTTTCACAAAATTTTATAATCAAGGTTATATTCTAAACCAACATTTCCTTTGGTTGCTATGATTATAATCAGCGTTGATATCCATTCCTCTATCCATTTCCATTTTGGTGGCATCTATAATTTATTTAAATAGATCAGATTGTAGCTATTTTAAAGGCATTCTTTTTCTTGTTTATATTCTTTCTCGTCATTTTATAATAATTATGATCTTTGCTCCACCAAGTCTAAGTAGACATAGGTGATTCAAGAATGAATCACTCATGTTATCTATGAATCAGTTACCTTTTGTGTGTAATGTTACTTGGGTCTCATTATGAACAAAACTTCTCAAATAAATTAATAAAACACAAAGTACCTTTTGAAAAGCCACAATAAAATAACTCTTACATTCTACTGACACAGTATGACATGGTATGTGTGAATGAACACATAGATTTCTAAAACATTAAAGCTGAGAAAAGACATTGAAGAGTCATCTGGACTAACACTTTCATTTTTCAGTTGAAGAAACAGCCCCAGAAAATTTTGTAACTAGTTAGTCACAGAGCTGAAGCTGGGATTTGAGCCTTCTGCATCCTTATTTGATTTCATTTTCAGTTTTCTAGACTTGAAGTTACTCATCTGCAGTTCTAAGGTTGAAGACTAAAGACTACAGTTCCCAAATCCCTGTGTGACTGCACTGGAAGTACCACCAGAAGTAAACAGAGGGGGTTTTAAAATATGTTCCAATCCTTCATTTCCTCTGAAGAATCTCCAGAACTCACTGGATTCATTCATCCCTATCCTTTCAGCTTAGGTCAATTGCATCTAATTTTTCTTTTGACTAGAGGCTATAAGAAGGAGTTAGAGGCCCAGATTTTGGAAATGAAGGGCTTTATTCCCTTGTGATACAGGAAAATCTTGCAAAGAAGTGGACAAAAGATCTAATTCACATTTTATCTCATGTAGCTTAGTGTATTGATTTTTTGTTTGAAAACATTTCGCTGCAATGCAGTTCAGTGAGGAAAAAAAAGCTTCTCACTGCATCATCTTATTTTGATTGAGAAACCTTTCACTATATTCCTTTTAGCTTTCAACTCTCCAATTATTTATATGCATTTCTTAGGATTCTCTTGAGCTAAGGATATGTTTCAACTTGGGGGAAGGAATTCCCCCAAATCATGAGTGGTACCTACACTGAGGTAACCCTTGCCAGTTTGAGGCCCAGAAACTGAATCAGAGCCCCATATCCCATTTGGGAAACTCGAATCACTTGACAAAACCCTTGCATTAAGGTTGGATCTTAGCAGATCATTACCAGAGACTCTGAAAATGCCATAAAATATGCAATGACCTACCAAACTTTCAGGAGATTTCCAGTTGCAAAGACTAGTTGCTCAGCTTATTAAAAGTTAATTCTTCACATGGCTGCAATCCAACTTTGAAAAGTACAAAAGGAAATGGAAAGTAAGCTGGCTTCAGAGCAAGAGTGAAACCTCACCTACATTTCTCTCTCTGCAGATGGCTTTGGACTGGCTTATTCCACAAGGACACCCTTTCTGAATCTTCCATTTGAGGGCCTCCAAATTCCAGAATTTAAATATGGCAACTCTGTTTCAGCAATCAAGGGCCCTTCCTAGGAAGGAAAGACTTAATAAACCACAGAGAAGAAATGAGAAAAAATAGGAAAAAGAAAATTCTGAATCTCGGTATTCATAGGCCTGCCTTACTTCCTGAGGGGACTTCACATCACTCACCCTTCCAGTATTCTTTAGTGGATGCTTTAATACAGGCTCACAGAGTGATAGGAAATCTCAGAGACTGTCTAGGTTAGCCCTCCTATTTTACAAACAAGGATGGTAAAAAGTTTGCACCAAGGTCACACAGGTTGCTTATTGTACTTGTGGAATAAACAAAATGATCTGATACAGAAGATAGTGCCCTTTTTCCTTCTCCTCTTCTCCCTCCCTTTTCCCCAAGGTCAGAGCAATTAAAAATTGATTTAAATTGGAACATGAGAAATTTGGATTCAATGTAAAGAAATTTTACCTGATAATGAAGATTACAAGGTATCAGAATGTATAATGGAGTTGTCCTCCTGTAAGAATTGGTTGGCAAACAATATCCATTCACATCTTCTATTCAAGTTTGTTGACATTTTAATCTCCATGCTTTTTTTTTTAGGATCATCAGTAATGAAATTTTTTTAAAAAATTGAATTATGAGGCAATGCTAGTTAAACATTTATAGAAGCCCAATCCCGTCATTTCTTGAAACTATGAAATGTAATGTTTTTATATGAAACCATTATAAATTTATAACAAATTTAATCTTGGGCAATGCACTGTTCTATGAACTGTGAATTATTGTCCTAAATTTCAGATGGCAGATGCTTTCTCTGAGTTGTAATGCTTAGTTGATTAGTTTCTATGATGCAGCATAAGAATATATCTTCCCATTTGCATAGACACTGCACTGATTATACAGTTTGAACTTGCAAAGTATGTTTTCTGAACGAGAATCTCAGCAAATAACAACGCACTTCATTGCTAAGAAGAGCAGAATAATTTTGAATATTGCATAAAAAATTCGCCCCATGAAATATCTGCAATTTCTCTCTTATAGGTAGCCTTAAAAAATGGGGGTACCTTTAAAGCATCATTGAATTGTGCAAAAATGTTTGTGGCAGCCTTTTTTGGTAGTGGCAAGGAATGAGAAACAGAGTGGGTACCTATCAGCTGGAGAATGGCTGAATAAATTACGGTATATGAATTGTTATACAATGTTAATGTTCTATAAGAAACGACCAGTAGGATGGTTCCAAAGAGGCCTGGAGAGACTTATATGAACTGATGCTGAGTGAAATGAGCAAAACCAGGAGATCATTATACATGGCAACAGCAAGATTATGTGATCATCAATTCTGATGGACGTGGCTCTCTTCAACAATCAGATGATTCAGGCCAGTTCTGATGGTCTTGTGATGAAGAGACTATCTGCACCCAGAGAGAGGACTGTGGGAACTTTGTGTGGACCACAGCATAACATTCTCACTCTTTTTGTGTTGTTTGCTTGCATTTTTTTTATCTGATTTTTCTTGCTCAGCATGATAATTGTGAAAATAGGTATAAAGGAATTGTACATGTTTAATAGATATTGGATCACTTTGCTGACTGGGGAAGGAATGGGGAGAAGAGAGGGGGAAAATTAGAACTTAGAGTTTTATAGGGATGAACACAGAAAATTATCCATATATATATTTTGAAAATAAAAAGCTCTAATTTTAAAAAGGCATCATTGAATAAAGCAGAAATATTTAAACAAAGAAATAGATGCAAAGTTTTTCCTTCTGATGTTAAGACTCAAAACAGGATTTTTATACTTCTGTCCAAAGATAGCTTTAAGCAGGGAGAGTTGCTGTCTCTCGTGGATAGAGTACTGGGCTTAGAATCAAAATAGCTTTAGTTCAAATCTCTCAGTACCAATTTGACCAGGGTACGCTGGTCACTTAATCCCTCTCAGTCTGTTTCCTCATTTGTCAAACTGAAGCAACAGTAACTACTTCACAAGGTTGTTGTTGGGCTCTGAGGTAATGAAGGTAAAGTAATTCTAAAAATGATATATATTTTTATATCCAATAATTAGAAGCTCCCATTGATCCCACATCCCTGCCCTTCAGCTAGCCAATGTTAGGGAATTCTCACAGGAGCCCTACATTCCCCTAATATTCTTAACCTGCAATCTACAAACAGCGCCCACAAGTGTCCCTCATTCTGAAAATCACCACTAGATCCCAGCAACCCCTCAACATATCATCCTGTATCTTTCATTCCCTTGGCAACCACACTCTTGGAAAACCCAGTCTACTCTCTTCACTTCCTCATCTCCCTCCATGTCCCTCTGGCTTCCACTCATCTCTCAAATAAGACTCCTCTTTCCAGAGATACCAGTGAGTCTTTCCCTTGCTGGATATGGCTGCCTTTTCTCAATCCTCATCTTCTCTGTGTTTGACACTTGGACCGCCCTCCCCTCCTAAACATTCTTTTCTCTCCCAATTTTCATCGTGAAAATGCAAGCCATGGTTGGCATCCAGAGCTGGGTCCTGCCAAGTACCAATGCCCTGATCTCCTCCTCAAGGAACTTCTGCTTCATCATAGCCTCCTCCTTCCATGTTCACATTAACCTATTAAAGATTCTTCTCATTTGGCCATTCAACCAATCTAGCCCAGGCTTCTACATCTTTAGCATTTTTTACTAAAATCTATGTAGGCATAGATTCTCTTCCCACAAGACCCTGAAAACACTCAACTCTTCATGTGATAAAATTGGATAATATTTATAGACTGCTTTGCAAATAGCACTACAGGAATGTCATATATTATTAATAGTAGAAATAATACCAATTTGATTGGCAAAATAAGTTGCCATATGGCATCGTATTTGTCACTATTTAAGAGTGACACCTCCTCTGGACTCTTATTCCGGCTCTCACCCCCATAGGCAGAATTAATCCTTAGTCTCCTTCTTATGACAGAAGTCTAGGAGTAACCTGAAGGACTGGGAGGTGATTTCCTAATTCCATTTGTCACACGTCTCTTAATTGTCACACTTTGTGCTCTTTGATGATAGCAATTAACTAGCCAAGTTTTATTAACTTAATTAAGGGTACGTTCTAAGGTGCTTTAATAAAAAGTTAGTACAAAACACTTCTCTTGAAAATCTGGACCCATTATCCCACAAAGATGTACAGAGTCCAGGTGAAATTGGGAGTAAACTCGGAGAGTACATGTGGCAAAGTGGGAATGAAGTTTCAATCCTAATAAATTTCTCCGCGAAGGACATGTGGCTCTCATGGGCTCTGATGGTCAAGTTCTTTGTAACTGCTCTCCTCTCTGGCCTGAAGAGGTCACAGTCCCTTTCACTCTCTTTCTGTGAAGTATTCAGTTTGTACCCTCTCAGCCCCCAAATGGATGCATTGCTCCTTCCTCAAACATTCCCAAAGCAGCGCCTGGGATGCTTTCCATGCAAGGTTCTTCTCTGATACCACAGGGCCAGGGGTGAGTGTAATTATGTTGCCCAATCCCAGTACTTCTCCACCATCTGGTTTCTTCCAAGGACTTCCCCTTTAGCTAGTTTCTACTTTTGATCTTTGGTTGGCGATTCCATAAATAGGTCTAGAGATTCTTCATATCTAGTTTACACCTTTGATTGATTCTGGAACTCAGAGAGGAGGAGGAAGAGGAGGAAAAAGCATCTTGACAGTTATACTACTTGGAGTTACAGATATGGAACACACCTCTTAAGCAAGTTAAAAGGGTGGTGATACTAATAGCAAATCATATATTATAGAAAGGAGGAGCTGACCCCCTCCCTTTTCTGCCTTGATATAACAGAACTTATTCCAATTTGCATATTATGGAGCTGCTACTGGTGGGTTAATTAGATAAAGAGAGCATTTACTTATAACAAATGTTGAGAAGAGCATCAGAATAATGGTTAAACCATAAAGGGAATTGAAGTCAAAACTTGAATTTTTGTTCCAAAGTGTTTATATATGGCTCTTGGTTGTAGGACAATCCCTTCTAGAAACTGATAGCATCTCTTCTGACAGATACACAGAAGTGACTGAAATTGAGCTGCTCTCTCTCTAATCTTACTATTTACATCTCCATTTTGGTGAGTGAAAAGGACTTTAGAAGGTATCTTCTATGGGAAAGTGGAAATTAAATGAAAATAGTTAATAAAGTCAGTAAAAGATTTCAGTAACTTGTTAATGTGTGCTTTTGAGAATTATGCATACTACTTTTTCAGAATCTGATTTTGGGGTTTTTTTGGAGGGGAGAGAGATAGCGATCTGGACTTGTGATTTCATTGATATGGGGAACTTCTAGTAAATATATTCCCTCCTCTGTACTCTGCAATTTATATTCCTAAAAAAATTTGCCTGTAGGCAGTGTTAACATTGCAGCCATCTTGTCTCTGAGGCAAAATTTAAATGCCATGCTTCTTGACTCCAGTGCCCAGCTCCTTATCTCTCAACTGGTCACTCAGATGAGATCCCAGCTCTCCTGGAGCTTTTGAGCTGGGACTTAGAAAGCAGAAACTGAATAACAAAGAGAGGATGGTACACCACCAGAACTGGCAAAGGCATCTTCGCTGCGGAGTCGCCTCCAGGGAATGCATTCACTACACCAGAGCTTCTGTAAAAAAAATAATAATAATAAGACACATTGACATTCATACTCTGCTTACACCTGTCCATCATTCAATAGCCCTTGATTTTAAATAGATGCAGATCATAGAAAAGGGAAGAAATGTGAACTTTGATAAAGAAAGAAAGGGCCTTCCTCTGTAACACAGAGCTCCAGCTCACCACCCCTGTGCCCTAACGGGAAAAGACTATTGGCATCCAAGACACCATCTGTGATATCAATGGTCCTCTCTAGAATGAAGGATAAACAACAGTCCACTATGAAATAGAAAGCCCAGATTCTTTTTCCAATCTTTGCTTCCATCATTTATTTTCTTATACTTGACTTCTCGAACTTAAATGCTAGACATTACATTTTAAAATAGTACATTTTACCTCATTCTCTTCAGCTCACTGTTCTGACTAACCTCTGCTTTGGCTTCCACTTAATATCTAACAAAGTTATGATTTGCTGTTATACCGTTAGTGTTTATAAAAAGGGGATCACTTTGGGAAAAAACAAAAAGACTGTTGGCATCCTCTTGGGAAGAAAATGAGAGCCTTGACCTCCATATCCGAACAGCGCACATACAGTGACCTAATGTTACTGCCCAGAGACTTCTGTGCAAAACTGGAACATCCCTCTTTTCTTACTGTAAGTCAGGGTAAAACTTAGGGTTTGTGTTTACACCGGGATATCATGAAATAATCATCCATGATTGTTAGCTTTAGCGTTCAGTTCTGCCTTTGAGGTCATTTCCATTGGACAGCATCCCCCCTTCCCGATCTTCCCAGTTAAGGAGTTTTTCTTCTGTTCCACTGTCTGAGTAAATCCTGGCTCCTCCAGCCGGCACTCCAGTTTCCCGGAATGCTCAGAACATGTCTTTCTTAAGTGTCTGGTAGGATCACCTTTCGCCCATCTGTGTTTGTCTTTCTGTCAGGAAGATTAGGGAAAGTGCGGTTTGACCTCTGGGTATCATCAGACTCTCTTGTTTACTACTTCCCTTTCTGGAGAACCAAAGGTCAGATAGAAGTCAGTCACCAGGTGTGGGGAGGGGCCTCCTCTTGGGGTTAAGCGGAGCTGAGTCACCCGGCCTGAGTCATGCTGCAGGAATCAAGAGTGCAGACAAAGGTCTGGATGTGGACCTTCTGCCTCCTCCTGCACTCAGGCTGGCCTAGGCCTCCATCCATGGGCAGGGCTAGAGGCTCCTCAGCACTGGAGGCTGGACAGGTCCTGCCTTGGGGAGGCAAGCACGGGCTTCTGTCCCCTTTTCTGCTGCAGTCTTTAGCTAAGGAAGGAGCATCAGCCCTCCTCGAAGATCTGGCCTAACAGGGAGACTTTTTAACCCCAACATAGCCCCAGAGCCCCAGAGATCGCTGTCCTAGGGAAGACAGAGGCCAGAAGGCTGTGATCGAATCAAGCCTTTCCCTCTGTCTGTATCAAAGCTTGTACTTTATCTTCTAAACTCAAAAATGGGAAAGTTATATATGATTAATAGCAACTGTGCTGAAATATGGAAATGATATGTGTTCACGAAGAAATGACTTTACCATTCACATTTATCAAAGCATTAAATTATAAAAAAATTATTTATTTGTAGTATAAATGGGAATATATCCATAGAATAGCAGACACAATTTATTTCCAGTCTTAATAATGGCAAGGTGGCCAAAATAATCTACGTCTCATTTTTCAAAAAGATAAGTATGGTCTTGGCAATAAAAGTATAATGAAATTTCTTTTGCTTATAGGAGAAAAATAGGGTTGCTTAAAGAAAAATTATTTTCCTTGCAAGGTATTGAAATAAAGGTACCTTGATCTGTGGACTTCCACTGATAGAACAGTAAGAAGTTCAGGCAATGAGCCGATGTGATCTGAATCCCAAGGTCAGAGAGGTCAGAAATGGGAAAAAATAGGATATTCTGAAATTTTTCCTTTTCAGGGCCATATTCTCATTCTGCACAAAACTTGAAGGAGAACAGACTTTCCCTAACATATGAACTGTGTGATTGAAGAGGTTTCGTTCCCTTGTGAGAATGGATAGGGAAGGACCACCAGCTTCATTCCAAAAGTGCTGGGCAGTGAGAGGAGCTGGATACTGTCTGCAAGGGTTTGCTTTGGCCCCAAGTCATCCTGGGAAAGTTGTCCTCAGCCTGACTCGTAGCCAGTCTCTAGAAGGCCCAGTTAGCTGAGAGACGGACCAAGATATTCCAAACTAGGTCTACTCTGGAGGGAGGCCACGCATCTGGCTTGTTCTCAGAAGACATGAGGAATTAATCAACCAGGCCGCAGGTAGTTATTAAGGTTCTCAGTGCAGGGGCGCTGTGTTGAGCAGTGATGGGGAGAAAGCACAAGAGCCCAAAATTTGGAGTCAGGGAGGTCTGGGTTTGGCTCAGGTAGTAAGTTTGGCTGAGCAAGTTTCTAGGCTGAGTTCCTTCTTTTGTTAAATGAAAGAGTTATAGATTAGATAATCCCTGAAGTGCTTACTAGTTCCAACTTGAAGTGATTCTGTGGGAATTCAGAGAAGTTTAAGATATGGTTCCTGCCTTCTAATAAATATCTGTGGAATTAAATTGAATTAAAAATTTATATAATCCAGGTGGGGAAACAAAAGAAAACCAAAAATTCAGGCTGTAAAACAAAGCTATAAATAAGTGCCCAGGGAGTATTAAGCACTCCCCAAATTCCAACCTGCAGAAAACTTGATCCCTGCCAGGTATTCTCCAGAGGAGAGTTGAACCCTAGTTGGCATTGCTTCAAACGAAATAGGATCTCCCAGTACTATCACATGTGGAATTGTAGCCATCCCAGAGACTAACATAACCAATCTTCCTGGATTGCTTCTGGCAAAACTGAGCCTTAATTCTGTCTTGTCTTCTCACTGTCTTTCCTTGCCTCAAATTGCACCAGAGTCTTTGGCCAACAAAGCCTTTGGCCCTTTCTTCTGCCTCCCAAAGTTCTACTTTCATACAATCACAAATTTAGTTACAGAAAAGCACTGAGTCTGAGTTGCCCACTCCCTTATCATATAGCAAGGAAATTGAGATTCAGAGAGATGTGACTTGCCCAGGTTCATATTGGTGAATTAAGGAACAAAGCAAGGATTTGAACTCAGGACTTTAAATCCCATGTCCTAAATTATCCCTTGCTGAGCCCAAAAATGATTTTATCATTGGCATCATATTTTAATAAAGTTCACACATAGACAAACAAAATATTCAGTGATTACTTTCAATAACCTTTCCCAACCTCTATTATGCATCCCGTGTAGAACAATTATAGCTTAATCCAAGATTAAAGACAGAATGTCCCCATCTTATCCATCCATATGAAGGGAAAACATTGAATTGCCATAAAAGCTTTCCTTTACCATCCCACCACTGTACCTACACACCCACTTCAGTGAACACAAGCAAGATTGTAAACTTGTTTCTCAGTATCCAGATGCAGGGATCTCTGTTGACTTGCTCTAACTCAAGAAATGATGTACGCTGATTCTGCCCAGCATGTTGCTCAGGACCACAGGTTATATAAAAACTGAGCACCAGAGAGAAAATGAACTAGAAATCCAAATTTCTTCCAGAAAGTCCTTGAAGCAGGATTTAAGAATACCCATTTCCTATTTTTCTTAACATACAGAGAGGTCAACACTGCCCAGCTCCCTAGTCTGGGTGGGCAGATGGGGTGTGTTAATGTAGAAGTAAAAGGGAAAGAGGGGAAGGAAAAAGGTAAAATAAAAAAAAACTAGTCACTGAAAATAAGAAAATAGATGAAATACAGAAAAATCAAGAGAAAAAAAACTAGTTAAAAACCAAATAAATCAATAGAAAGGAAAAGGAATACAAAAGGAATAAATAAAACAACAAAAAGGCAAGGCATATCGAACAAATATTATAATATGAAAGAATAGGAGCTAGTATTATCTGAGGAAATAGGAGTTCTATGTGCTTTCCAGAGATCATAGAACAATAACAAGAAAGTCCAGAAAAGTTCAAAAGATTTTTTTCTTCAAAACAAAATTAGTAATGAATTTAGGACAGAAATCAGAAGTCCTAATACAGAATTTGAAAAAGCAAACAGAAGAATAGGAAAAATTAAATTATATTATGAGAAATCTCACCAAATAAATAAAAGGTCTAAGAGAGAAAAACAAAGTTGGAGCACAAAAAAAATTGAAATGGAAGAAAATTTGGCAGAAGAAACATAAAAGGCAACAGAGTTAATTAAAAGACTGCATGAATTCTACACAAAGTAAAACTACTTATATGAAGTAACTCATGAGTCTCCCACAAAAATGCAAGAAAGCAAAACACATGGATTTCCTCTTGGAGTAAATTATTTAAGAATACTGTCTAGAACTTCTGAATATAGACAACAAAATAGGGAGAAATTTCAATCATCACTACCAAGGGAAAAAAGAAACCATGCTATAAACTCCAAAATAATTTAATAGTTAAATTTAGCAGTTGTATTAACAAATAAATTTTGCAAGGAAGCAAAAAAGAGGCCTTCCAATATAAAGGAAAGGCAATTTGTATAACTTATCATTATTCATTCCATATTTATAAGAAAATGCCCCTTAAAATGTATTAAACATTCCCCCCAAAAGCAAAAGAGCTCTAGCTTCATCACAAAATGACATTTCCTATAAAACATAGCCTAATTATCAACAAAAGAAGATGGCTATTCAATAAAAGAGACATTTGAAATATTCCTGAAAATTAAAAAAAAATATGAGCAGTTTATCCAATTTGTAAATATCCCAAAAATTGAAGTATAACAAAAGTGAAGCAGTATAATTATCAGGAAAAGATTTAAGAGAGAAAGCTTGATCCATACAAGTAAAATATAAAGAAGAGTTACCAAGCAATAAAAAGTACCTAAGAGCATTGGGAATGAAGATAAGCAAAGATGGGGTGAAAAGGGTGCCCTGGCTCATTCTTGCAAACCCAGGAAGATTACATCTCCCTCCAGATTTCTCTGAGGTTTTGCTCTTTTTTCCTTTGCCATCCCTTTGTACCCTTTCCACCCAACCCCCTTTGCCCTGCCCCTTCCTTCATCCAATTATTAGGCGCTAAGGGACCAGCACTCCCATTCAGTGGAACCACTTGGCATCCCCTTTTACAAGGAAATATTTGCTTTGAAGACGTAGTAAGAACAAAGTATAATAAACATTTCCCCTCCTGCCTCAGTCAGCGGCTTCCTGTCCCCGACATCACCTTAGACTTTAGATAGAGTGGGCCCAACCAGGACAGTTCCCCCACAGCATTAGTCCCATCAGGTTCACAACTTAAAGTCACATCCTGGCAGGAAGAGCTCTCCTCTCAGCTATCATTGAGTTGGGTCCCAAAGGTCCCTTCTTCCCATCAACCCCGATTCTAAATGTTGGGATGCTGGATGCTTCATTCCTTTGGGAACATCAGTGCCATGCTGGCTGCAAAGCCAAACTCTGCAAGGCCGGGATACGGAGCCACTGAATGGACAAGGTAGAAGGCTCCACGGCTCTCCCTGGTCACCAGAGAGGAGGAATTGCTGAGCTCCATCCTGGACCCAGGCAGTGAGGAAGTGTCCCAAACCAAGGGCCTCTCCCTTTCGAATGCTTCCACAGCCAAGCCAAGCTCTTCTCCTTTGCTGTGTCCCAGCTGACTAAACCGATTACAGAATAGCACATATGTGCCAGACTTGGGCGTCTCTGTGCATGGCCCCCATAGGTGAGCCAGTTCTCTGTTGTGAGAAAGAATCATAGGTGGGAAGTTGCCTTAATGGAGAGTGGTGAGGTAAGGGACAGAGGGAAAAGAGGAAGAGAGGCAGTTGACAGATGATGGATGCACTACTGCGGAACCCATAGACTAATCGTAAAGAGATAATTCCTTTAGGATCATCTGTGTGTGTGAGAGAGAGAGAAAAGTTGGGGGGAGGGAAAGAGACACACACACAGATAGACAGAGACAGAGAGGAGGGAGAGGGAAGGAAAGAGAGAAACAAAGACAGAGAGGCAAAGACAGAGAGAGAAAGAAGGGGGGAGAGAGGCAAAGGGAGGGGGGAAGAGAGACAGAAAGAGAGAGACAGGGGAGGGAGGGAGGAAAGAGCTGAAGAGAGAAGGAGGCAGGGGAAGAGGGGGGAAGGAAGAGAGAGAGGGAGAGGAGGGAGTGACAGAGACAGAGGTGGAGGATGGAGAGAAGAAAAAGGAGGAGGAGGAGGAAGGAAAGAAAACTTGGCGAATCATGTTTAAAAGAAAAGAAACTTATACATCTTTTTTTTTAATTTAGGTTTTGTGCTCTATCTTTAAATACATAAATCTCCTAAGTATATGAGTGTTGTCTCTCCTAGAATCCAAGCTTCCGGGGGCAGAAATTATGTTTCTTGTATTGCTCTATGCAGCCCCAGAGCCTTGCAAATGAAAATACTTTATGTTTCTTAGAGATGGTTTAACTCCCTTTTGAAGAAACCATATCCTTTTAGTTTATTTTTTGTCTCTATTCCTCTTTTTAAATCCCCTTCTCCATTATGTGTTTTCTTTTTTAAATTAATTAAATCGGCTCTTCTCCTTCTTCCCTGGCTCATCCTTCTTTCCAGTACACTGCCTTTCATGTGACCTTTCCTCTCTATTGCCTCTCCCAGCAGGTTTCTAGTCATCCTCTTATCTTTTGCCTCAGCTATTTCTCACCTCCCTTCATACCTCAGCAAGTTTTTTCCAATAAAATTGGCACGCTCTGAAGGGGAAGGAGTCTGGAAGCCTCTCATAATAGACGGCTGATTTTAGATCACCATGGGTGATGATTTCACCAGTTTTCCACTTCTAGAAATCTTGCTGTTAAATTGTAAAGCTCTTTGATTCTCAGTGGAAGATAAGAGTTCCTTAATTTTTTTTTTCTGGGAGGCCCCGTGTCCCCCTCATGTCACTTTTTTTAGAATATAAGATTTTTACCCAAATTGTTTAAAATATGAAGGCTTTTGTGATTTCATCAGGAAGCTAGTTGACACAATGGATAGAGCACTGGGTTTGGAGTCAGGAAAATTCATCTTGCTGAATTCTAATCTGGCCTCAGACATTTAATGCTTACTAGCTGTGTGACCCTGGGCAAGTCATTTAACCCTATTTGCCTCAGTTTCCTCATTTGTAAAACAAACTGGAGAAGGAAATGGCAAACCTTCCAGTATCTTTGTCAAGAAAACCTCAAATGGGATCTTGGAGAGGGCTCAATCACAACAACCACTGTGATTTCATTATCATTTTCACAAAATGTTATATGTACTTGTATATTCTGGTCATTGAAGACTTGAAAGGATTATTTCTCTGTAAAATTTGTTAACTTGCTATGTTTAACTTTAACAAATCATTATTCTTTAAATAAACTTTAAAGTTGAGGGAACTCTCTTTGAACTCAAAACAGCAGTCATAAAGGCATTTGGATTTACTGCTTGTTTATTCAGAAAGAGGAATAAATCCTTACTTTTGAATCATGGGGCTTTTTCTAAATATTTCATCTTTTTTTAAGAGGAAAAAAAAACATCGAATTTTAATTACTGAAAGCTATAATTGGAGTTCTTTGAAGATAAGTCCAGAATACAAACTCTTGAATTATTATGCATGTTCAGTTTAAAGTTTGAAGCTCATAAAAAAGCCGCACTATATTTACATGAATATATTTGACATAGTCCTTATCCTTTATATTTCTGACCCAAATGACTAGCTCACGCCCTTAAAGTGAAGTCAGTATTCTCTGAAGGAGAAGTAACTGGGAGAGTGCCTTTGAAAATCAGTATTTGGAGTAATGAAGAGTTTAAAGTGCCTGCTTGGTTTAGGAATGATGGGCATTTTTTTTCTCTTTTTAAATGGAAAAGCTTTCTTTCCCTTGTCCAAAGAAGGTACCTTTAAGTTTCTATTATTTTTATTTATTTTATTCTTTTTATTAATTCTTTTATTCTTCCTTTACGTTTTTATTCTTCTATTTAATATGTATGGGAATGCCTGCCATCTAGGGGAGGGGGTGGAGGGAAGCAGGGGAAAATTCGGAACAGAAGGGAGTACAAGGGATAATGTAAAAAAAAAATTGCCTATGCATATGTACTATTAAAAAAAATTATAAAATTAATTTTAAAAAAAGTTTTTATTCTTCTTATGGAGTAATTGTAACAAGATGAAATCAAGTTAATTAAAAGTCTTAAAAAAAAAAAAAAGGGGGGGGGGAACTGAGCCTAATCTGCCCCCTCCTCCAAGGAAAAGCCCTGCCCACATCCTCTGCTCTATTTCAGCCCTGTGTTCCCTCATTGGCTTGGTGGGGGGACAACAGATCCCCCTCTATGCAGCATCCCCGGTCCTTTAGCAGGAGTGGGGAAAGATGGTGCCTTTTGGACACCCTTGGCTGATCAGGGCCGCCGGGCTCGTCCAGCTGAAGGCTTGCGAGCTCTGAAGTCGCCGCCCCGGTGTCGCCCTTTGCTCCTTTTCTGCATGGCCCAGGACCAGGGCTTTAGCAATAGAAGGAGCCTTAAAAGTCATTTACTCCCTTATTTTACAGATGAGAAAGCCGAGTTCGGGCCACTCAGCACCAAACAGGAAGCAAGTAATAGGTCTGGAATGCCACTGATATAAAGGCTTCTCAGCTGAGTCCTAATTTAGCTAGTTCCTGATCTTGAGTCACTCCCAAGTCAACAGATGCCCCCCCCCATCGGGGCAGAGTCTCCAGCCCCCGAAGAACTGCTCCAAAGCCTTCCCCACGATAACACCCGGACTCTGTATTGAGGTGCTTTGCCTCTGCTCCAGTGAGGATGTCTGTAGACTCCCACGCCCATGGTTCCCCTCCTGAGAGTGGGCCCAGGCGCGAGGAGGGAAGGCCTTGCTGTGTTTCAGAGATGGGAAGAAAATGAACTGAGAGAAGGTGGAAAAGTAGGAACAGAATCGAGGGAGAGGAGGGAGAAGTGACAGAGCTTTTAGAAACAAGGAAGTCTCAGCTGTCCAGAAAGAGCCCCTTGTAAGAGCCCGTCACAGGGCCCTAACTGCAGAAATCCACCTTGTGAACTCAAGTGCCATGTGCTCCCAGGGAAGAATAAGCAGCTCGTGGCATGGGACCTGCTTGACAGACCGGCCATAGCAGTGCAGATTCCCTGGAGCCTTGTGAATAGAGGGGTTAGCCATATGAAGGGGGAAGGCCCTTTGGACATGAGGGTCAAGGCCTGAGAGCCAGGCCAGGCCAGGCCAGAGCCACAGCCATCCGTCTGACTCATGGCCCTCCCATTTGTGCCCAGCTGGGAATCGTTACTGGGTTCTGGGGCCCTACAGCAGCTCTGTTCATACAAGGCTGCCAAAAAAAAAAAAAAAAAAAACCCTCTTTGGACAGTTTTCTTGGGCCAAGGAAAAGCAGGTTCATCTTCATCATCATCGCCTAACATTGACATAGGGCTTTAAGGTTTGCACAACACTTCAGGGTATTATCTCATGTGGTTCTCACAAAAGCCTTGGGAAGGAGTTACAGTGAATATCCCCTGTCTTTGCATATGAGGAAACGGAGGGGGAGGGAAGGTAAATTATTTACTCAAAGCCACACGTCTAATAAGTGTCTGAGGGAGGATGGCAACTCCTATATTTCTTACTCAAGTCCACTTAGCACTTGTGAGAGTTGTTCCGGCTTTCATAGCAAGTATTGCCTTCCAGTGAGGTCAACAAATTGGAGAATCCTGGAATGAAAACGAGAGAGAGACAAAGAGAGGGAGAGGGAAAGAGAGAGAAGGGGAGAGAGGGAAGGAGAGAGAGAGAGAGAGAGAGAGAGAGAGAGAGAGAGAGAGAGAGAGAGAGAGAGAGAGAGAGAGAGAGAGAGAGAGAGGAGAGAGAGAGAGAGAGAGAGAGAGAGAGAGAGAGAGAGAGACAGACAGACAGAGAGACAGAGAGACAGAGAGAGAGAGACAGAGACACAGAGAGAGACAGAGAGAGACAGAGAGAGAGAGAGAGAGAGAGAGACAGAGAGAGAGAGAGAGAGAGAGACAGAGAGAGACAGAGAGAGGGAGAGAGAGGGAGAGAGAGAGAGAAAGAGAGAGAGAGAGACAGAGAGAGAGAGAGAAAGGAAAGGAGGGAGGGAGGGAGAGAGAATACGTAATCTTATCAAACTTGTGCTGTAATGGATCGAATCCTGTGATTTTTAAAGTGTCACCTTAAATGGGTGATAATGCCTTTGGTATCAACTGTGTAAGACCAAGTGGAAGAGCACAGAAGGCATCCTGCCATCCATGGAGCTTGCAGAGCTCATTATTTTCGGTTTATATCCCTGTCAGTAATCTTTTCGTAAGGCATGTGGTTGAAAATAGAATGATAATTAGCATTAGGCTATTTGAGAAGCTTCCACTGACAGGGGCTTATTTATTGTTATGTACAATTAAAATGTGATGGGAACTCATGAGAATTCAAATTAAAACAAGACTAAAGCTTGTCAGCAGTTTTCTTTTTGTTCATAGGGCTCTTTATTAGGCTATCGCGCTGCTTGTGTACTTTTTTATATGACTTTAACTCTAATAACAGTAGCAACATCCCAATTATTAGAAACCTCAAAATCGGCTTTGATTGCAAAACAGACAAAAGAAATCCATTAGAAGCTTCAGGTTCAATGGCAACTCAAGATGAGGATGTGAGATTAGGGCGCAGGAGGATTAACCTCAGAGGAGGCTCAGGCCCCCATTGTCCTGTGATCGCTTTGCAGTTGTGGCAAAGTGGCCCGTGGTGTTTGTGCATGAGCTGACTAGGACGAATGAATATACAAACAAGAATGGAGGAGATTAATTTTATAGCCCTTACTCATGCATGTCTGGTCTCTTTCAGTGTCCACCTCCGTGATTCTCGGAGAGCCCGGAGTAGCCACACCACCGTACCCACTTATTCCTTCTGACTGGGTTTTTGCCATGTCGGCAAAAGCTCTTCCAGGTCTGGGTGGAATAGGTGCAGTAGGAACAATCTTAAGTTTTGGAAAGGCATCCTAATAAGTGCTTAATTTATCACATCTGCTAAAATATTAAACTTTCCTGGTTTTGAGTGTATGGTAAAATTTGCAATTAGTTCAGGAAACGACTTTCTGATTTATGATTCTAATTTACTAAAGCTTTGGATTCTACTTCATTTCCAAAAACAATATGAAGGGAATCCCGAAGCACATTTATTTCTTCCATTAAACTGTTATTTATGTGGCAGATTATTTGTGGTTTGAACATGGTCTTTAACAAGGACAAAGGTGACTACCGGCGTGGTCAGTCAATTAGAATTTAGGGAAAGCTAGAAAAGCTTTGTCGCCAGGATTTGTAGGAAGCCAGGACAGAGATGAGGAAGGGAGAATTCCAAATTCCAGGCTCGGGGAACAGCCAATGAAAAATCAGGAGAGGGAATATCTTGTGCAGGGAATAATAGCAAGGAGACAGTGTCATTGGATCACTGAGTAGGGAAAGAGAAGAGAAAGGAATAAGCATGTATTGATTGCCTACTATATCAGGCTCTGCGCTAAGCAACTTGATAAATATTATCACATTTGAGATCTCCGCAGAAACCCTGAGGGGTAGAGCTATATTGTGTCCCCATTTTACAGTCGAGGAAACTGAGGGAAACACATTAGGTCGCTTGTCCTCCAGTACCAGTGCTGTACCCACTGAGTAGATGGAAAGGTTTTGGTAGAAGGGAACCAGGTTATGAAGGACTCTGGATGCCAAGCAAAGGATTTTACATTTGATTCCCAAGGTGATGGAGAGCGGCTGGAGTGGGGCTGAACTGGGGACTGGGCAGGAGGTGGGGCGAGAGGTCAGGGGGTCCTGTGCTTTAGGCAGATTTCTTGGGCAGCTGAATAGCAGATAGGCTGGAGTGGAGAGAGATTGGAGCTGAGTCAGAGAGGACTGTGGTACCCTGGAAGACCCGGGGGGAGGGAGGGAAACGTTTGAGAGAAAAGATAATGAGATATTACATTTAGATATCTCCAGGATATTTCGTGGAGGTGTCCCTTAGACACTGGGAGGTGAGAGGCTGGAGCTCAGCAGAGGAGTTAGGGGTGGG